>NW_010321333.1:0-19848 GCF_000700745.2 Antrostomus carolinensis
AGCTCTCTCAACACCCGCGGGTGCATCCCAGGACAACTTAAACATGCAAAACTGGAAAGTATATGAGTCCCTAAATGGAACTGTTTTGAGGTGAGTCAGTCCTGAAAGGATTTAATGAACTGTACTGTTGAGAAACTGTCCCCTCATTGCCATTTCCTTAACTTGGATCCGTCGATCCCAGAATAAGACTGGCATTTCACATTGCATTATGAATACGAATAATTGTGCTATCTCATGTTGGCCAGAAGATTCTTTTTTCTGTCTGATGAAGACATGACCTCAAGCCTTTCAATCTTTCTCACTTCTGTGTCAAACAGTGGCAATAAAATCTGTCCAGGGTTTTCTGCTATTGGGAGATCCCAAATAGCATAGCATGCAGCATGACATAATATTCTCTTGTGTAAGACAGACTATTGCAAACACAGCAACTATAAGTGGAAGGAAAAACTCAGTGATGCTTTGTCCCACATTCTTATGCATGAGCTACCAGAAGACTACATTCCACTGCAAGCACCTACATTTCTGGTGCCAAGATGATGGAGTAAACGTGACAGAAACACTTATTAATGTGTTATTGAAGATGTTCAAATTTGACAAAAATAAGCATGATAAAAGAACAGGGACAGAAAGGCATCATTATTGTTTTACTGAATATATGCCACAGTACCCAAAGAGATAAGAATGTTAATGATAAAAAAATAAGAATAAAAAAGATGAAGGAGCACCATAGGAATACAGTAATGAAATATGATACAGCAGATGACCTCATTAAAATGGAAGCAGTGTTCTGTTGAAATAATAATTCAATATTTTTAGAGAGGAGCTTGAAATGAAGTTCATGTGTCTGTGTATGTAACTGCACTTATTGATGTGCGCATATACTTCTATGCATACATAGTTAATCACAAGTTTGCCCTTCAGTATATGGAACATCAATTAAGTTGGGGAGAAGAGCTCAAACGATAGCCTTACATAGAACTCATTTTCTTTGTAGCGTAGAAACCTGGATCTTTATATGCAAAGTGGATACTGCGCAGAACAAGCTCTGAAATGTAAACTGCTCAAATAATCAGAGTGAAGCAGTCTGATTTTCATGAATTTGATTTGGAAGACAAAAGCTGAAGATTTAGAAGATTACTATTGCAGTGTTAATAAATGTAAGTGGCAGTAGATCATTCAGAATATTTCAACCAAAGCATGACTTTCCATTAATACCAGCTGAGACAAAGAGAGAAATTTAATATATGGTAATGACAATAGAAAGAACAGATGTAAAAACCATTTCTAGCCATGAAGCACAAGGAAATGACAATACAATAAACCTGTGCAATATATGTTTGAGAACACTGCATCAATTTCCTCTATTATTTGAATGAAGACCCACATCCAATATAGAAACTCCTAAGACCTTCGCAGAAGATCTGAATATCAGAAAGGATGACTATTGTCAGGGGGAAATGTTTATGATGATTTCTGATGTGTTATCACACATATTTTCACTTTTTTCATTCTTCAAAATTGTGCACAATTGTCAGGTGCAATTTTGATTATTTAAGTCAGTTTCTAATATTAACTAGAATTGTTAGACAAAATTGAAATATCTATAGTTCTTTTAACTACATACTTCTACCTAGTAGTATATAGCAGGAAAGTCCCTTGTGCTTGTTATGTATGATGACTTTAAAAACACAATCTATGAACAACAGATTTATTTTTTTTTTTAAAAAGGTCAGTAATGCAGCTTGGGAAAAAAAATATTCTTTTAACTGATGTCTAAGTAGTGCTTAATTGAGTCTTTCCATTGCAAAAATTCACTATAATGTTGTAACTCTATGACATTTCAAGTGACAGTCAGTAAAAAAGCTATGGAAATTAAGCGTCTAGATTATAATTTAATTGTTAGAAGTAAGCTAAATACATTTAGAATAGAAGAACCTTTTTAACTTAAAAAATGTGTTCATATATATGTTTAATTTCCTTCTTCTTACTACACTGATTGCATATTCAAGGTAGGTTAGCATGATTTTTGATCCTAGAATGGTTTCCATATTTTGTCGCTACATCAACATAAAAAATGTTTTCCTTTAATTTAAAACCAGTGTACTCAATTAGAAAATATCTTCTATGCTTGTCAGATGAGAAATGTTTTTAAGCAGCTGCAGGAAGAGTGAATAGGATTAGAATAACCTAATGAAATAATGAAGAAAGGGTTCTTTTCTACTGGATAGGTATTTTTTTTTCTTTTCCATAGTGTATTTAAAACACTATGTATGATTCTTGTTATATGACTATGTTTTACTATTCTTATAAAAAAAAAAATCTTTCTCTGTCAGACTTTACTTATGATAAATCAAAGGGAAATAGGAAGTGAACATGCAATGTTTCTGATCCCTTGAGGACTGTAACTGCACCTGTAAGAGATCAGCTGCATTTAGAGTGGGTCAAAATTGTGACACAGTTGAAAGTGTTTACTTTTTCCTTGCTTTACTGATATGGTTCAATGTCATTTTCCCTTTATTTTGCTTTTCTATTACATTAGATCAGTTAAAATAATGTTGAAGTGGAGTGTCAGTGCTGAAGGTCATACTAGATATTAACAGTCATATCTCAACCAACTGTTCACCAGATGAGGACGTACCATCATATATTGTGCAAATGTAACCCTCTGTACTCCTGTCTTCATGAAATCCTAACTGTGATGAGACAAAGAGCAAAGAAAAAATATTTACAAAATCCTTCAGCTGCAAAGACATTTGTTAACTTCTAAAGGCACACAGGTTTAACCTCTATGCTAAAAAAAAGTCCCTCTTACAATAAATGTAGCTTATTTATTCTACACAAGTAGGGTTTAGTAAGTTAATATTGTTTGTGTGTGTGTTTCTACACCAATGCAAGAAATCTAAATAAGAGACATGTGCTTTGGAATACCTGTTTTGAAATGAGGGTGTTAACATAATAGGCACATCAGAAACTAATAGAAGGAAAATAATGAGTTGAAAATCCTAATATCAACAAACACTATATAGAAATAACACAGTAAATCACTCTGCTGGAGAAATGTTCTATGTTAAAGAAAGCTTAAAACCAAGAAGAGTAAATAAGTCACCCTTACCAAGGATTCAAATTCCAAGCTTAAATAGAAAGAAGATTAGTATTAGACCTATAATAGTGACAACTTGACCAGGTGCAAAAGAGATGATGAAATGCTAAAGCAGATTAAACTGCAAGGGCAGAAAACAGAGCAGGATTGAGGGACTTCAATTATTTCTAGGCAGACAGGGTAAATGTCACAAATGGGTTTTGGTTCTCACATCAAATTCACTTTTATAAAGGACACAATTTTCACAGACAGAAGTATCAGGATTTTCTTATGCAAAACAACGCTTGTGCTTTTTGATGTCCTGTGCTTCTCTGTCCCTTTTCCTACCATCTTTGGAGCTCAGGAGCTAAGCTTTTTCAGACTCATGCAACTGAATACTGCTACAAAGGCAAGGGCCACTACACAGACAACAAATAAAATTACAAATGACAATCAGTTATAGTTGCACTCTGACACAGGAAAAGCAAAATGATATCTGAGGGAAGTTTGTGTGTGAAGACATGGAAATAACAGCAGTTCTTTGGCTGGGATTAGAAACAGTGAGTCACTGAAATGTGGTTTCAGATTGAAGTTGTAGCCATATACTGGCTGTATTGGATATTGTTATCATCTCCAGTTCTGACTTAACATATGGAAGAGATCTCAACAGCATACAAATTGGCTACTAAGAGAATAAAATCCATAACAAGATGATCTTACTTCCCTAGGATGCTAGGGGAATATTTTGCTATGGATGAGGTACACCTTTACGCACTCCACTGAAAATTAGCTATACTGTTTTACATTCATGATATTGCTCCAAGTATAAAGAATTGGTTAGAAGTAAGGTGTAAATCATAGGTTGGTTTGGACTATTTTATCTAACCCTTTACACATATATTAGTCACATCGTAAAACAGAGATTTCCCTTTCTTGAACCCTAACTAAATCTTAACATTATGTAAATAGACATCTGCTCTTTAAGACGCAGCTAGAAAACAACCCACATTTACTACATAGAATAACATAGGATTAAAGGGTACTGTAACATAATTTTGCTTTTACTTTATTTACTTCAGCAACATCAAGGTCTGAAAGCACCAAATTTCACTATGACTAATGTTGCAATTAATAGGTTTCTTCAGAGCGTAGGTACCATAGCAAAAACCAATGTACAGCAAATCACCACCGTTTATACTTAGCATGTTTAAGGTAGCTAATCCCTTTAGAAGAATAGTCTCCAATGTGATATCATAGACTTAAAATATCAGAAACATAAGGACACGAGAAAAATATGGTTGAACAAGAACACTTGACTGCAATCCAGTTATCTAAATCAGGTACCAAGGAAACACGTCTCTCTAAGTGCACATTTTCAGGTATATGTGCTTTGTGTTAACACCTCTTTATCTTACTAGAGTTGTTTTCCAGTTGAATGAAATTTTTCCATTTTTTGCTTTTATTTTTTGATAGGAGCTTGAGCTGGCATTCATCTACTGCAGTAATGTCGAGAAAGGAGAAAACAGAGACTAAAAGGAAAATGTCCAAGTATTTCAGACTGGATTTCTGAAGGATTAATGAAACTCCACTCAATAAATATTGTAGAAATAGCCCAAATGAAGTAGGAATACAGTAGCTATAAAGTTTGAAATACTTGACTGACCAACAAATATTTCTTAAATTATATGACCATGGTAAAATGAATGTTGGTAGTTGTCTATTGTAAATCAAAATCCAGGATTATGCTCTCAAATATATAATCATTATAGCATGAGATCTTGCGTTTCACACATTGTAATTGAGGACAGCCAATACCTTAAGCTGCTCATGTAGGTGGTATTTACTTCTAGTATAAGGCACAGAAATATGTGCAAGGTTACAATATGGTAAAAGATACTCAAAAGCCCTCAACCTCTTAACAAAATTCATAGTTATACTGGCGGTGTTGCATGAAGACCTGATAACAGCAGCAGCCTTTTTGATTATAACAGACAAATATAAAGTTCACAAGAAAGAACAAATTCAGACAGATTCTGAAGTTCTTAATCATGGGCAACGTGCAAGCTATTTTAAGTGATACTCCTGTCTAAATGAAGGTGATTGTAAATCACTATAAAAATCTAAAGATATGTCTAATAGTTATATTTCAAAATGCTACAGAAAAGGTATCAAGCCTTCTAAACTCAAGATCAAGAAAAATATTATTACAGTTTGAAGGTTCCATGCAACAACAGAAAGCAATGCTGCTTGTTTAGTAACAATAAAGTTTCCTGATACATTTGGGATAGTAGTGAACATAAAAGAAAAATAGAAATTGCTCATAATTCTTGACATGATCATGCATATGCAGCAAAATAGCTCTCTGGTCTATTCTTTATTTCAATTTTCCTTGGACAAAGTGCAGACCATGCAGCTTTCCAAACACAGAAATATTGCATGATAGACAGAAAAAAAATAATGTCTATCTTCTGCTTTGAAGAGATGGGACTTTAACCTAATATGCAAGGGGTTGATTCAACTGAAAATGAGATTTTCTTTATTGTATCCAAAAAAGCTATGTGCATATTTTGACAATAGGTCAAAATGGTTTGAATTCCTTCGAGGGCCTTTGGATTTTTGGATGCTATGTTGGGGAATACAAATGAAGATAGGTCTTGAAATAACTGGTTTTTTCTTTGCATTTCAGATGGTAAAAGTAAGCAGCATAAGGCCAAGTATAGACATCTTTTATAAAGGGATTGTCAACACTAGAGCATACCTTTAACAGAATAGTTATTTCTGATGACAAACCACATGAGAAGTCACATAGTCAAAACCAACCCCATCTTAAGTATAAAGAAAGAAGGCAGATAAATAACCAACTTTTAAAACAATATTTAATAGTTGTACATCCCTCTAAAAATGTTTTCTATTACTTGTCTTGGGCTTCAGTGCATTTAGCACATTTCTTCAAGTACTAGAGCAGTATCATTCAAGCTTTCTTTGCTTATAACCCCCAAACAGTTAATGAGAAAGGTAAGATCCTTTTTATCTAATAGCTGGAGTTATATGTTCTAAATATAGCTCTATTTTTCTTTCTTACTTGTTATACTGTTGACAATAAGAAACAGAAAGCACTTGGTACATTGTTTTCTTACACCAGTTAAGGATATAATTTCTACTTATGGCCTCAAGTCTTGCTACGAGGATCTTGCACTACTTTGTATGCTAAAATGTCTAAAATTCAGTGTCTTCATTAAAAATACAGTATTTTGTAATAGAAATTCATATCCTCTTTTGATATTCTTTCCAAGCCATTATCCTTTCACACAGCCTTTACTTCTAAGACACATAACAAAAACCCAGACCAGAACATAGCAAATCTACACTATCTACAGGTTGTCTCCAAGAGGGACAAAATGGGATACATTTCTTTTTCTGCAAACGTTGTAACATCAGTGTATTTCATGAATGGCTATTTCATTCCAGTGAAATAAATGCTACATTTTACCTTTACCAAAAGCATTTCTTTGGTGTGTAGAAGTACAATATAGTTGTCATGCTCCAGGATCTTGCTCTTATATCTCATTTACTCGCTATAGAATTGTAGAGAGCAGAGGACAATTGTTGCACAAAAGCAGTTGGAGTCTTAGTGGTGTTTTTAAAAGCAAAATCTACAAAATGAACCCCCCTCTACTTCACCTTAAAAAAAATTCACATTAGAATCCCCAAAATGGAGCTTTATTCAGTGCTGCTCATTGGTGCTGTGCAGCTGGCACCACTGAGGGAACTGCAAGTGCAATGCCAAAGGCAAGGCTAAAAAATTCTCATTCCACGCAGTGTAGTTATTAACACCAGCCAGTTCTTCTAACGGTAATCACCACACTAAAAGTGACACATAAAAAGACATTATGCTTTGATGCAAATCACAAAATACAAATTAATTTAAAGCGGATGCTGATAGGAGTTTCCTCTCTTTATATTTGCACAGCAATCAAAAAATCACGGGCACTATATTAAACAAAACAGCAAGCAAACTGCAATAAACCATCATTCAATTGCCATTGGGAATGCAATGTCTAGCAGCATGTCCAGTGGTGGAGGTATGTTACAGTGAAGGTTATGGTGTAGCACATAAGTAGCAATCATGTCTGGGATATCCAGAACATATGGAACCTACAGAATTATTCTTAGTTCTATTGTATGGACCTGCCTTTCTTGACAAGCTATTTTGAATAACTTTTGGTGAAATGTTCCAAACTGATCTTCCATATAGCAAAACACAGGACACCTACTGTGCTTATTTAATACATATTAGCCATCCAAGCTTAACCTGTACTGACTTGAAGCTGCTTCATATGGTTTATCTCCGTCCACAAACCACTAAGGCAATTGTCCAGTCTGAGAGAAAACAGACCACATGATATAAGAGCAGAATGTAAGTCTCAAGAGATTAGAGAATAATAATAAAAAAAAATAATCAAATCTTACCCATCATAAAATGAATGCTCCCTTCTCTCCACTTCCTGTATTCCTTGCCAAAACCCCCCAAAACTCCAAACCAAACAGAGCTGGGTTTATTTGAGAACTCACAATATTTTTCTAGCATTGATCCACTCAAAGCCTAAGAATTCAGGGGAATAGCATTTCTCTGCCTAATTCTGAACAATGTATCCACATGAGCTTGAAATAGTGATTAACAGACAGAACCTTATTAATTCGACAAAAATTGCAAATTCTGAAGGGAACTATATAGATGTCCCAAACATGGTACTGGAGCCAATATTTCAAAGGTCAAAAACCAGCTTGATGGCAGCCACAAAGTCGTTCCAGCTTAACAATACTATCACCCAGCCTTGTTTAAAATGCTGGTAACTTTGAATGATTTCCCAGACAGAAATGAAAGCATTTAGATTTTGGTAGGAAATACAGGAGACATACGAGACACGGAGGAACAGTCAGACGTTGGAACTGTAGTAGGACACAGGAAAGGCTCCATTAGACTTTTTTTTTTAGTTAGTTCTAATAATGAGAAAACTGTATCAGATATTAGACTTTTAAGTTAGAAGCAATTAAAATAATTTGAAAGTGCTGTAAATGGCAACGGAGGATCGTGTCCAGATTTCCAAAGAGTAGGATTATGCATGCTTCAGTAAAAGGACTTTTAACACAGGGTTATTATTTTGATGAGTGTAACATGATTTCATATTTTGCAATAGACACTGCTGCACTATGTAACATAGATATTGTTTTCTGTACATCATTCACTACATTTGCCTTGTATTTTCCTTATTTTAACAGGTTATAGAAAGGTAGAGCAGTGGAAAATACAACTTGAGATTTTCAATGGCTTTCACACTGCTTCCAAAAACAATTTAAGCAAAGGATTTCAACACCTAAGGTGTTAAATATTTGTACTCCTTAGACTTTGGTGACCACCTGTTCCCTCATGTTTACAGAACTACTTTCACATAACAACCCTTATGCTTAAAGCTGAGATTGCCTAAAGCTGTGTATTTTCAGGAAGGGGTTTTTAACTTTGTAATTTACTTTTCTTTCTCCAAAGGTTTGCCAGAGTTTGTGTCCATTCCCCCCCCCCGCCCCCCTCCAAACTACAGATCTGGGGGTAAGCATGAAAATAAGCAATACATAGCATTATATTGATAGGGACAGTACAAATGTTTGTTTCTATATGGACCAAATTTAGCTATTATGCAGGTTTTTATTGTGTGTTCAACTTTGTAAATAGGATGCATTTAAAAGTGAGTACCTGAATTTTCTAAAAATACATTAAGTGCAAAAATTAAAGTCTAAAATAAATTTTTAATATTTCACAATTGACACATAGGATTAGTAAGTGAGAGACAGTGATATTTCAAACCTTACTTATTTGCAATACCATAGCAAGGATTCCCTCTGCTAAGCTATTCAGGCATCAAGAAACTGAGGTCCTGGACTCCAGGTAGGAAAACGAATGAACCTCTGAACACCTCACAATTCACTAAAACACAGTTTCTCTATGGAATTATTCTTATGAAGCCAAGGCCCTGGTGATGGTTCCCTTTCACCAATTAAATCAATAAAACCATTTAGAAATATACAAAAGAGACTTCAACAAGAGGTAAATGGAATTTATATTTCACAGCATGAGTAGTAAAACTAAGGAAACAATAAGGACAGTAGAACTAGTAGAAATAGGCTATTCCTTCACAGAGGTAGTGCGCCCAGTTCAGGAGACCGCAGAAGAAGATATTATTTTGTACAGTTTAACAGAAACTCAAAAGAAATGAAACAAGCACTCACAGCCTTCACTTTCTGGTATTGCCTTTTTGTGGAGACAAAAGTTACTGTACTGTGCAATACAGTTTGCATCCCTATCATAATTAGATTCCAGGTTTCAATTGCTTTTGTTTCAGCTGTTGAAACAAATATCAGCTTAAAGCTCAGGACATCAAAACAGTACCTTAATTTTTAAGACTGAGGGAGGAAGGAAGATTTGATTTTACAACAAGATTTACAGCTAGATGTGATCCTCCTTACACCAAAGAGAGTATCAGACACTGAAATAAATAGAACTATTTCATTTAAAAGAAAGTTTAGATTTCAAACTTGCCAAACCATTAGCAGGGGCAGAAAAATGAATTATATATTCATTTTGAGTACAATCTGTTACTTATGATGAAGTAACTAGAAAGATTAAACACAATAATTTTGAGGAAAACATAAACTTGTTCTGACATTTATCTCAACATAAAAGGGCATTATTATGGTGGGAGACAAAGCATTCTTTCATTTGACAAAAAATTCCATTAAATAGTTTATTTTTTTTTTCTTAATGCATGGCAATGTATAAAATTTCTTTAGCTTGGCAATACGATGTCCTATATGCTTTGACAAGATATTATATTATTATTAATCTTGCAAGCAGTATTTTTAAAAAACAGTTTAAATTCATAGCTTCCGGTAAACAGAAAATAAACTCAAGATGGAAATTCAGTGAGTCTGTGAATTATGCACAGAAGTTTTCAAAGCATTGCTCAGTAATTGTAAAAAACTGTAGAGTGACCATAAATAAATAATTCCATAGTTCTCCTAATCCCTTTTCTACAGTGCACAAATAACTACATCCCTTTTATCTGTTGAAAGAAAGTAGGAATCAAAACAAACTGTAGGAGCAATATTTATCAAATCATATTTTTACAAGCTTCCTTATTTCAGATATTTTTTAATACCTGTTACATGATTAATTTGTCCGCTCTATACTAATAAAAGGTAGCTTTGATAAAAAAAATTAGTTACAGGAAGGAAAAAATTAGCAACATTATGTCACAGTTTTCTCATTCATCATCATAATTTTATTACTGATTCATTAAAACTTTTAATTAAAATCTTGATTAGCCTGGGCCTGTGTGACAGATGGATTGTTTCAAAATTTTCTGATGCTTTCTTCCAAAATTTTGCACAGGACTGAAACAATCATTTCAATCTTTTTCTGTTAAACTGGAATGTTGATAGAATCACAGAATCATTTTGGTTGGAAAAGACCCTTAAGATCATCAAGTCCAACTGAAAACCTAATGCAGCCAAGTCCACCACTAAACCATGTCCCTAAGCACCACATCTACACGCCTTTTAAGAACCTCCAGGGTTCATTTCACAAATTGTCTTGTACAAATGCTACAAATTTGCCAAAGTATCTGACATTTCAGTCAGACAGTGATTGAAAAACTGTGCTGTTCCATTCACAATCTAATGGTACTCTTCAAAATGTTTGAGACATGATGGCATGGAAGTCTAAGATTATGTTCATTACTCTATTTTCTTGCACATTATAGTCTGTCTGATCTTTACTTCTTACAATATTTACCCTAGGAATGATGTTTGTCTCTGAAACTTTTTGTATGGAGTTTAATGCAAGAATTGCATCAAAAGAGACTGTGACAGAGTTTCCCTGCTATTTCAAGCTTTGCTTTATTTTTACTGATAAAGAAGAGAAATAGTGATTAGGTAGTGAGTGAGCACAATCAACTGCTGACTTAGAGGAAGCAAGAGTTAATGTTTGCTACTTTAAAGGATTTGCAAGCTGCACTATACATAGCACAGTAACTGAACATTTTGTTTTGTAAACAAGTGGTGGAAGTGATTCCTGCATAAAAAGGATGTGTGGGATTTACAGAACTTCTGGAAAGTGGCAAAAAATGTGATATAAAATCATAGTTGCTATATAAGTCTGCAGACTTTAAGTAATATTGTTTCATATTTCAAAACAATATGAGTACTGGAAATGGCAGTAGAGATTACACATTACTGTGACCACGTTGGAAACATGAAAGCCAGATTTTTATTCTGCTAAAACTCTCAATTTTCATAGTAACTGCTACCTTTACAACATGTACTGTTCTGAAGTATTATCTAGATCTTTTCCCTTGTTCTTTAAGGCTATTAGATGAACATAATCCATTTTGTCTAGGACTCTTGTAAAGCTACCACATTTATTCAGAGCAAACAAGTAGTAAGATTTGCAAACAATTTTAGTTCTGTGAAGGCACGATTTAAAGTTTTAAGTGCCCTGTGGACATCCACAAACGCAGTTTGTGCTCCAAGGAATCTGAAGGCTTTGGCTTTAAGAAAAGTAGAAATATTTCCTAATTTATTTGAGAGCTGGAAGTCACTTTTGGCAAAAATCCCAGAATTATTCTTATTATTGCTTTGTTAGGAAGAAAAAAAAGTAAGATAGGAATAGGAGAGCATGAAGCTCTAACTCATCAGACCAAAAAACATAGCAAGCTGGTAGGTAAGAGTTCATGTCAAAAACCTAAGAGGAATGGAAGCTATGGTTGAAATGAAGAGTCCATCAGAAGACTCAGCACTGCTTTTAGGTCCCATGATGAAAAAAAAAAAGAACTCTTATGTGAGGTCATACGGGGGACACTGTGGAAAGACTGCATTAAGTTTGGATGCGAACAAATCTGTTTCCCTTTAATGCATCACCTACAGTAATGGTAAAAATGTTTGCAACCTAAAGTACTCTTAGTTCCTTTCAGAATCTACAAAGTGTAATATAGTGGAAACTAAGTACGTCTTAGAGTAATCTTCTGTGCCACACTTTCAGCAAGAGCTTTTAAAGGGAGTATATGAGACTTTTTTTAAATGCACATACAAAATTGGAAGCAAACCCTAGATCAATGTCATTGAATACACATTGCACTTTGGAAAGCTGGAAAGTTTTGCAGTGTGGTTTCTCCACAGGATGTTTATGAGACTAGCAAAACTGTCTTTTGATATCACTGGGACACGTAGGATTGACAATTCTAATTCTGGGATCAGAGCTGGTTATGCTCTGAGATGGCATCTAAACTTCAGGTCCAGTGGTTTCTAATCCCCACAAACAATTATGCCTAAATCCACCTAAATGTTACACAATTTACCTGCACTATTCTACACTCCTCAACAGACTCAAATTTAGTGCCTTTTTCTTGGCACCTTAATAACTTTATGGCTGACACAGAAAATAATATTTTCCTGTCTTCCTCTAGAAAGACATAATTAAAACTCAGTATCTTTAATCTCTGAAAAGTAATTAAATTGATATGCAAAGAGTTCTTCAAATTTATCCTAGATTTTAAGCAACATAGTGATTATACAACAATTTAACACTAAGTACAAACAGGAAGATTTCCAAGTGATTTAGCCATGAATATAAAATAATATGGCTATAAAAATATGCTTAATCTATACATGACATGCACGTATCTTGATTTATGTACATTTTCTAGGCCAGGGCAAAGTATGGAATCCATTATTATTGACTCAAAATATTAAGTTCATTTCAGTAATCATTTAGAAGAAAAAAACATATTTTATATGTCAATAAGCTCAGTGTTAAATCAGTGAAATGACAAACATATGACATATGGGGAAAGGACATTTTGACTAACAAAAGCCAGTATTTTTTAAACAGACATGTCTAAATTTAATTTATGGTACTGAAATATACACACAAGAGACCAAATTAGTCTAGCATGTGTTTCTGCCTTAACTTTCAAACATATGAGAGTATGGCAAAATGACTTAAAGTTGCAGCTTTCACCATAAAATTGAATTAAAATTCTGCATTACAACACAAAATATTTTTTTCTTCTACTGACTATTTTTTTCTATATTTATTACAAGTGTCTGCATAAACAATCTTCGGTTTATGCTCATAAGAAGTATACAAATAGATTTATACATATCCTGTCTATTAAGTTTTACTTGTATTATGAAAACTGAATAGAAAAAAAAAAATCTACACTGCTTTTCCACACAATCCAGCCAAAGCTGCTACCCCTTCTAAGCAGCAGATCCAGAAACCCCTTTAAGAAAATATTATGTCTTTAAAAATACATTGCAAAGCCCTTGCCACTCAACCATACAAATTATACTCTATTACTACCAGCATTAGGACAAGCATGTTATTTGCTGACCCAGACAGAATATTTTTGCACAGGTAGGATATTCCACATTCCAAGAAACATTGTGATTTTGTAATTAAATATTTTACTGTGGCCACCACTCCTTTGCTGTTTACTTTCAACCCATGTTCCAGCCAGTAAGAACTGCTCTTAATGAGGCAAAGAATACTATTTGGTGTGTGTGTGTGAACCGTCAATTTAAAGATAAAATTTATGTTCCATTCTAAGACTTTTTAATGAATTTGTGAGAATAGAAGCCTAATACAAACAATACTCTTTTCTCAAAACTCACGTTAAAACTAGCAACCTTAGCTGACAGTTCTCAACACAGATTACAGATTGAGTAATTGTCAAAGAAATTCAGAAATGAGATTTAGAATACAGTTAGAAATAAGGAATTCACTTTAAGAAAATTCTAAATTGATCACAGATAATTCACAAAAAAGTAACTTGATAAATTATTTACTGTTTTCCTGCAGAACAGTGGATATGACTGTATCTATATGTATTGGATAATAAGCTACATGGCTCTTCTGCCATAATTGATAAAATGAGCATTCAGGAAATGATCACTCTTTTTATATCAAAGTGTTGAGAGTAAGTGATGGCAGTGATGACAAGGGAGACAGATATTTTTCTTCCTTTGTAATTTTAGTTTGATAATACCAGCAATTCCTTAGATTTATGAAATCTAACATAATTAAAATCTCAGCATTTCATCAAAAATCCTTCAATTTAGAATAGATTCAAAAATTGTTTATGTCTTTCTACTGAGAGGTTTAGATATAAATGGCACTGAAATTAATATATGAACTTCACCAAAGGCTTCCTAGCAGAGGCAAGCACCCCAAAGTCAATGGAGTAATGCCTGAAGCATTAACCTCAGATGCTTCAAAAAATCTCCCTTAAGCAACTGCTCATGGTCCCTGGTATCCGTCACCCATGTTTTTGACCTCTTTAGCCTGGGCTCAGATCACCTGTGCCTAGGAACAGCTGAGTTCAGAGTCAGTAGACCAAATTTTGTACTGGTTCGTCATTATACATACCCCATCTAGAGCACATGATCACCCCTTATTTAACAAGCTGTGGGAGCCCTACCTGCAATCCTTCCCAGCTTGCAGGAGCTTTCTAGGAGAATGCTCAAAGATGTAGGACTTTTCTTGGTATGGATATTCTCACCTGCAGCTCTGAAACTTCTTCTACCATGTGAAAAAAAAAGAAAAAAAAAATCTTCACTAAGGCAGAAAAAAAAGTGACTAAGTCCTCTAGGTAGACACTCAAGAGAGATGACAGCCAGGCTGTTGTATCCATGCTTCAAGAAATTATTCTTTTATTTTTAAATTGGCCAATGTAGGCACAACAACTAAGTTATTCACCATGAAGCTTTGCAGGTCTTCTCTGAGTGAGCTAAAATTCCCCATCTCAGATGGAAAATGGCAGAAGGCCGAAGATTACAGCTTGTTACAACATCCACTGGAGCACTCCTTTTCCCTAAGCTGCGTGCTGACGAGTTACTCAGCCTGATATGGACATAGACTGAGCCAAATAATACTTGTTCCCAAGTCAATTATTTGAAAATAGAACAGGTAACGCAAGATTTACTGTGATACTGTTAACTTAGTAGTGAATTGAAGTGTTTGCAGCATCTGTAAAACTGATGGATTGTTTCTCATAGAGTTAGCAGTTCAATAGCAAATATGGCTTTTATGTGCAGGAAAACAGCAAGGTCAGACCACTGTGAAGAGTGTACTGGAAACACAACAGATTTCTAGGGGAATAATGCATGCCCTAAAATTTATTCTTTGTTTCTTTGAAATAAGAGCAGATGTGAAAATATCCACAAACATCATCCACTTTTTTTTTGCCACCTTCATGTACCTAAGACGAACAGAATGGCTAGGAAAAAAATTGCTAGGTTTTGGGTTTATTTTTAAAGAAGATTTGACAGAGAGAAATACTTTTTAAATAGGATTGTATAACCCAAAATATATGCTCAGATCTTCATAAATGTAGAAAGAATACCTAGTGTGTCTGGGTTACTGCTAGATCTCAGCAATGACAAAAGGAGAAGAGGGAACTGTTCTTTTGTTTTTCTACTCAAGCATAAAATAATCACAATGTGAGAAAAAGCAAGGGTCATTTGAATTTTACTTTTTATTTCTTTCCCTCTATGTCTTCAGTTTATATTTTTGTCTTGAATTGGGAGAGGAGAAGGCAAATACAACTATTCAGAGAATGTATTTCTCCATTGTATGGAGAAATATCTTAAGTTATTCAAAGTAAAATTCCACTGAAAAAATCACCGGGGAAAAACAACCACATGAAAATATATAACTTTTAGATTTTAAAACTAAAGCAAATAACATTTGATCAGATCTTGTAAAGAACCAAGACATTGTGAAGAACATGTAAGTTTATGATACAGTCTAGTTTAAGATCTTTTTTGGCTCTGACTGCTGCTTGTCATCACCAAAGAAACATTAACTGTTAATAGCAATAGTAAAACATAGGTATTTTGTCAAGCTGGGAAAGCTGGCATAACTTTGGCTGTTGCCCAAACAAACAGCCCTAACTTCAGTTCTAGGAAATGGTGTTAAATAAATATGAAACTAGACAATTATTACAGATCTCTATTTAATTCCTGATTTTGTTAATCTTCCTGTGTGACCTTCAACGAGGCATTTAATCTCTTTCTGTATCAAACTGTAAATAGTTGTCTGAGAATGACTATGGGATACTAGAAGCCATATAAACAGCTAACAGAAAAAGAGGAACATAAATTATTAATTCGTTTTATGAAAAGTTTGCTTCCAACTGAGTAAGTAGAGTTTTAAATCTGAATTATAGTATACGTGTAATATTTTCTTTACAATGAATTAATTTTATTCACTAGTTACATTATGTTCTTCAAACACCAGGAAAATGGTGTTGACCATACCTCTCATCATTTATGATGAAATTACAATCCCACTTATTAGACTTAGAATTTTAATACTATTCCTAACATCTCCTTAATGTGAACTGGACTCTTCAAGGTAGAGAGTTACCAAGACACCTTGCCCTGACACAAGAATGTGCTAAAAAGTAGAGAGCAATAAGTCACTTATTTAAAATCATTTATCAGTCTACATGAAACCAAGTTTCACGGATTTACTTAAATATTTCTCCAGTTAGTTCATACTGGCAGGTTGCTCTTGCCTTCCTTCAGTACAAATGAAGGTAAGAGTTCCTACTGCAGCATGTGCTCTGTAAGCACTCGTGATTGCTTGGTGTGGAAAGCAAAAATTAAAAAGCTGATTATACACACATCCAGTAGCAGAACAGCAGTGCAATGACAGTAAAGTATTTCCCCCTCATTAAAATGCATATAATTAATTTCAAAATCGTGCATGTCTAATATGATGCCTTACTATTTAAAGAATCTTAGCTCTGCCATGATGTCATGAAAATAAATTCATAGAACTTCTTTCCTATCTCATTTAACAAGATGCAAATGTAACTAATGTTTCCCTGAAAATTGAGAAAAATATCAGCACAGTGCCTAATCAACTTCAGTAACATTATGCCATTTATCACTAACCACAAGTGTAAAATTGCTTCAGGAAAATAAATAAGCACTCCTTTCAGTTTGCATTGCACTTTAAGATAACTTTCAAACTGAGAAATGTTTTAGCTAAGAGATGATGAACAACGATTCAGATTTTACTTTAATCTTTCATCACTTATTCCTGAGCCTAATTCCTACACAGGTTCAGTAGAAGAAATTTATGAAAGTGGTTTCAGTGAGTTAAGTGTATATATACATCAAATATTTATGATTAAAGAACATATACAATCATATACTCTCTCTCTCTATATATATATATATATGATTCAATGTTTCTGAATCCAAAGCAGTTGCAGAAAGTTGAAGTAGGGACAGTAGTATTCACAGGAAAAGCTCTACCTTACTGCTTGGTTTTACTAGGATAAGATATCAATTCCTTCAAACACCTTACATGCACCAAAGACCTCACATATCAGAGACAAAAATTCCCACTGATTGCATTTCTGTTACAGATAACCTTAGTGAAATAATTCTGTATCTGATAAGAAATTCCTCTGGTTCAAGTAAAAAATAATCCTGTGAAGCAAAAATTATTAGCATGTAATAAATGAGGAACAAAAAGAAAAGCAAATTGATAAAATACACTTTATCTCACTGTGAATCTGATACCAAACATCAGCAGACCATCCTAATTATTGCTTCAGCTTCTATTAAGCTCTTTTAAATAGAAAAAAATACTCATACTGGTAATTCTTGATTATGTTTGGCAGCCCCTCCTACACCCCCCCAAAAAACCAAAACAGCAAACAGAAGATGTAGGAGCTTTTTTGGAAGTTCTAATAGGCAATTAAGACAATCATTTCTCAAAAAGAAGTGTTAAGTTAAAATAACTATGGTATTGAAGTTTTTATCATGACAGTATGTTTGAAAACCGTGGAGAATATAAGTATTAACTCTTAGTAATTCAAGTCAGTGGCAATATCTTACGTGTAGGATCAAGCAATGTGAATTTGTACTTTGCTAGGTTAATTTTACTTGTCAGGTCCCCCCTCATCCCATTCTCAAGTATCATTCCCACTGATACATCCACTGTTCCCGAGAGCAGCCTGAGCATCATAATGATTCTTACTTTGTATTTCTTGATTATATTCCATACATTTAACAACCAGTTTCACTCAAAATCTAACATAGTACAGAGAGGCTGAGTATCCAACCTCCTGTGTTCCCAGACAGCTGTTATACAGGTGGGCAGAAGGTGGCCAAGAGAGCAATTTCTGGCTACCTGCTCAGGAATTGCTGTAAGGGTTTTCACAGGTTGGGCAGCATAGTTCTGCCTAAAAGAAATAAGATTATGTTTCTGGAGCAGAATCCTGAATAGCCTCTCCAGTCAGCACAATTCATTTTCATCCAAGCAGTTTCACTGGAATAAACATCAATACATACATCAGCTATCATACGTTAACATCAATCATTAACAGTTCGAAATTAATTCAGAGGTTTGGCTCCCTGTTTCTATCAGATACAAGTCTGTCTAATTTTTTTGTACAAAGCACAAAACAGCTTGAACAAATTAGTCATGACACTTGAAGCAACCTCAAAGAATTTTCAGGTAACCCAGAAGATGTTTTCATGTGAGATCCTTAAACAAGATTAGAAGTCAGATCCTCCTGCCACTACCAGAGTCATTACTGGAAAGCTGGGATCACTAAGTTGCTTGGTTGAAAAAGAACATTATGATGGATGTAAAACTCAATGGTATAAAGATTTAACATGTATTTTCCAATAAAAAATAAAAGCCATGGTGCATAACAGTTTTATTTCAAATAAACAAAATAATTTAGCACTATATCACAATATTTTTTTCCTTGAGATGCTAGTTAAAAATGTGTCATTTGCACTGAAACCCTAACTACTGAAAAAAAAAAATGCCTGAAAGATACGGACAGATAGATCAGTGTTTTGAAAAACTCTCGTTGCTGTTGTATTCCCAACAACACTTGAACAGGAAGCTGTTCGAAACTTCACCACTTCTTAGCCGCAAATAAGTGTTCCTTCCCTTGTTCTGCTACACCTTTTATGACTTATTTCACCCAACTTCATCATTCCTTAAAGTTGTCAAGTGCTGCACACAAGCTTCACGTCTCAATCACAGGTTTGGTAAAGATTTTTATTTTCACTGTGCCATTAGAGTTAAATAATTCCAAAACAATACTCCAAATTGACTGATTTTACCAAACAATTTTCAGTGGATTTGCAACTTTTCTGACTCTTCAGCTTAACCCTATTCAATAAACTACCTTGTCAGATTCTCTGATTAATTGATCAAAGGCAGTAACAGCCATAAATGTGCAAATGGAATGAACTCTGGTACCCTCATATTTCTTTGTAACCCATATTTGCTTGGGCTACTGAACATATGTGAAGTAATAAATCTCAAAATTGTTTATCAGGAGGTGTCATAGAGATCAACCTGGAAGTTAAGCAAGCATAATCTATCTTGAAATAGAAAATTGCCACTAAGCTTTTAGTAAGTTTATCAATGTTAATTAAACCCAGTTCTTACTCTAAAATTACCCCTTCCCAAAGTGAAAAAGTGGTTTTATTCATTCAACAGACAATAGAGATGAAGGCTTTAACTGTATTTTAGTACCAACAAACAGTATAGCAGTTTTTCAACTTGGTTATCTTGGTATAAATTAAGAATAAAATCAATTTACACCAAATTTAACTGAAGCTCATTATCCAGCCAAATATCTTTTTTTGTTGTTGTTGCTCTTTCTGTGCACAGC
>NW_010321333.1:19880-66568 GCF_000700745.2 Antrostomus carolinensis
GGAATCTAGCTTGGTTCAGGATTATAAATCCAGCTGGTTTTTTTGAAAAAAGAAGAGAGGAGAGTAAGAAGAGCAATTTGAGTCTTATATCCTTTGATTTTGTTGAACACTGTACATCCAAAGTTCTGGTACAAAACAATGGAGACCTTAAAACTGTCAATCTCTCTTTAATAAGTTATAGTCTCTGAAAAAGGTCTAGAAAGGGGGTCCATTCACATTTGATGGTGGACACTGACTACAACATTGCAAAGTAACACTTCATAGCCTGATCCAACTTGGCTAACAAAAAATGTACAATCTTTCCTTGTTTTCCCTGCTATTTCTTTCTCAAGCACTTTTTGTTCTCAGATTTGCACTGTGATGAAGATGATTCTGAAAGTGAAATCTAAATTAACCATCCCCAATATTTTGCATCTCAGTTTAGTTCTGTAACTGCCATCTTAATCTTGCTTCAATTTCAGATATAGACCAAATTATTTCAAATATGCTAATAAATATGATCTTTTTCTAGACACCTATTTTGCTGCAACGCTATCTGTGAAGCAAGTAATTCTGCCTATCAGCTTGCTGCAAACATCCAGCAGAAATGTAAAAGGCAGAAGCTGAGATCAACCACTGCTACATTTGGGCTACATCCTAGTGCTTTTCTCCTCAGACACAGTTTAATTTTGTGGCTATTTTCACTTTAAGGGTTTCCAGGGCATCAGTGCAGGATGCAGCTGTACCAACCAAAGCTGAGCCATAGACATTCTCAACCTCTTTTTTTTCCTTTTTTCCTATAAAAGGAATCTCATGGAAAGTTTTCAGTGCACACTTTTTTCTAAGATTACTTTGTTTTTTCTAGAAATGAATTCACTAGCATGTTTATGACCCATCAGATTTTAATGAAAGCAGATTATCTCTCATGGAATTAAAATATGGCTGTATCACGTAAACAACCTAAACTCAAAGGTCATGAATAAGCCAAGATTTTTATTTTTTTTTAAATGATGTAGAAAAGTCATACTGTTTTCAGGATTAGGCACCAAATTCTTCCCATTTATCTAATCAGTAGCTGCAGTAGAGATGATATAAAAATAAGTGAAGTCAGGGAAAAAAAGCAAAGATTTCCAAGAAATTACTGAGAACATCAAAATATTTTCAAACAGAAGAATGTATGGGGGAAAAAACCTTGATTTCTAAAACTAAAAATGCTGTGCTTTCTTTGAAGAAACAAACAGAAAATGAAAGAACTTGAGGTAGCTGCAAACTAGTATATATGGTATAGTTAGAGCAATAAAGAAGAAGTGTACATAATTTTAGTTTGCATAATCATATAGCTGGTCATTCAAGCATAAAAGTGGGTTTTCTGCTGCAACAACAGTTTTAGTTTCTGTTTTTCATCATAAAACTAATTAAAAACAAAGACGGTTTCAACTGGTAAGAAAAAAAAAAAGTTTGGTTATATTTGAGTACTGGATTATCCATTATAGGGCATATATAACTTACCAAATACAGTTCACTCATATTGACTTCAAGCTGTGCCATAGAAAAGACTCCAGAGGAGTTTAGCTGAAGCATACTTCCACAGACTTAATATCCCTAAAATTAACCCAAAATATGCTTTTTCCCCTATGAGTTTCTAAAAAAAAAAACATTAAAAAAATTACTTTTTCCCTGGTAGTTGATGAAAGACAACATTCTAATATCAATTTGCTAGGAGGAGGTAATTACTACAAAAGCTGTATAAATTATTTGAGACAATTTTATTAAATGCATACAAACCCCCTTTATTGCTCTTAAAGGCTTACTCTTAAATTCAGCTGTCCCACAGTCCTATTTAAGCACATGTAATACTAATGGAAAAATTGCCTAATATAGAACTAGAAGCCTGAACTCTGACTAGCTGAAATGTTTTAAGATCTAATCCACCAACCCTGCTACTTGTTTACTCAGGCATACGGGTGTAACTTGAAGCATTTTCAGGAAGAAGAGTAAATGGAAGAGTCAACTGGAGCAGTAGATAAGCCATATCAAAACTCAAGAGAGATTTTAACATGAAAATAATGGAACAGTTATCAAAGATCTGATAGAATACAGACCTGGAGGCCAGAAGGTGGGCTAAGGAGCCATAACTTTCCATTTCTATTTCTAGAACTTTGTATTTGAAAAGCAAAATACACAATGCACATGAAAATGCACATGTTCAGAATTCTTCATCCTTCAGTTACTAGTTGAATGTCCTGTCCTCCCCAGCATGCACAGACACATACATATATATAAAATTAGTTATCTTATTTCAAAGTCTATGGTGTGCTGGTATTCTTACTCTCTGGCACTGGCCTTGAGCTGCTGCGGGGGACAGGGACCCCAATGTGGCCAGACCTGGGATGTGCTCCACAGATCAGCCCCAGCCACTTGTATGTTATGACACTACTATTACCTACAAGTCACAAGTACTTGAAAAGTTATTTTCAATAGTATTGTAACAATATTTTCCTCAAAACATATGCAATTATTTTCAGATTCTATACTTGGATAATGCAAATAACTGATCTTCACCTTTTGGTAAGCAAATGATTTGAATAAACTCTCCTCCTCCTCAATGCTACAGCTGTCCCATGGTAAGCCAGGAATTCAAACTCCTGTTCAATTTCTAATTAAAAGATGTGAATAAAAAGCTGACATTCTGTTGTGCCCGAGAAGACTGAGGGTTTTTATTCCAGATCTGCAAATGATAGGCAATTATTTAGTCAGACTAAGACTATTCTATGCAAATATTCTAGAAGTTGGATGTTAATTTGACATTTGTAATATAATATTGCTGGTGCTCAAGTCACACAGTCAGATTATAATATTCAGCAAATATTGTGTTACCTACCATAGCATTAAAAGTTCAAGTACATTTCTCCTAAATGTTTGCAGCCTAGTAAAATAATTTAAATTCTCAATAAATATGTACAGAATCGAAATAAAAATATTTTTAATAACCAGTTTCATAACTAAAATAGCTTAACAAAGCAGGATTTAATTTTTAATAAATCTGTAGTACTTTATAGGTATGTATGTTTGGCTATACAACTTGAGTCCCAATTCAGGCATCTATTGGACATGATGAGCACTATATTGGAAACCTAATGTGATAGCACTTTCTGTTTGATCCCAGTTTCCTGCCTCATTCCAGCCGGCACATCAACTGAAGGAACTCAGCACGTAGTTTTCAAGGTGATATTACAACTTGGTTTGTCTGCTAAGCTTCCCTACTACTTATTTCTGTGTTGAGCTTTTAGCTGTTAGTTTAAAGCCTTTTGTATAGGCTTCTTGATACCACTTCATGCACTCAGGTCCCAAACTTTCTTAGTGTATACAGCTCAACTTCTACTGCAGTCTAAATATTGCACCTGGTCATTTCCACTGCTCTGCTGACTGTCAGTAAAGGTGTTTATTTTGCTTCTCAGCCTGAATAAATAATGGCCATTGTGTCCAGCAGCTTCACTGAGTTTTCATGTCTCATCTTATAGAATCATAGAGTGGTTTGGGTTGGAAGGGACCTTAAAGATCATCCAGTTCCAATCCCCCTGCCATCAGCAGGGACACCTTCCACTGGACCAGGTTGCTCAAAGCCTCATCCAACCTGGCCTTCAACACTTCCAGGGAGGAGCATCCACAGCTTCTCTGGGCAACCTGTTCCAGTGTCTGACCACAGACTCATACTAACACATATATGCACACATGTATGATTATACATACACTCACACATATGTAATCTCCACTACAGGAAGGATACAGCATTTTTTATTAGTGCCCAAATTTTCAGCCCTCTCAGTTTTTTGAAAACCTAACAATTAACTGCTGTGAAATCTTTTCTGGGAAAATATTGAATCTGTGTGGTTCCTCTGTGATTTCCCAGCTTCAGTAGTGTCAGCCGTCCAACACAGAAGAGACAGAACATCTCCAGACAGCCTATAAGTGCCACCTCTAGAATAACTTTTTAACAATTTCTTTTCAGGTATGTATTTCAGCTACTGTACTTGGTATCGTTTTTTGGTGAGCTTTTAGGCTCTTCTTTAAAACAATTTTTGTTCAAAAATACAGATTATTGCAGCAATTGATAATCAGACAGATGGTGGATTTTTTTCAAATTGAGATTGTTCAGATGCTTGTGTATGCCTGGACTGGACTTTCATGACCAGTTCAAGCAGAACCTTATAATTAGATAAGTCACTCAGTGCTAAGTTTCAGTTTATTTCTAATGAAATACTGCAGAATGGAGCCACAATTTCCAAAACATTTATCAATAGCTAGTGACACAAAATATGAATGAGTTCCCTTGTGATGATATTTAATGAGTGTCACACTTACTGTATGACAATTGCTAAGTCTGTTCCCCTTCCTGTCCCAGAGAAATAACTGTTTAAAGAACATCATGAAGGACTTCAAAATGAATGGATGATCAGTGCTATGAGAAACAAATACTAAGTGATGAGGGACAAATGAAGTATTATTTCATTGGAAAAAAATATGTGCTATGCTGGGTACTGTCTCCTCCAAGGAGATGTTTGTGCTCTGACTGAATACTGAAAATGAAGAATAGACCCTCTATGTTCCCTCTTTCAGCTCACTGTAGATACTTCTCTCTACAAAGTAAAGCAGATCCCCCATGAGACAGATGCCCATTAGTACTGCAGGCAAGGCTAACTTCAAAATGTATAAAAGACACACTAATTGATAAAATACTTTATCTTCAAGGAACAAAGTTAAAAGCTTGTGTGCTATAACAAAGTATTCAGATTTTAAGAAAATAAGTTACAAAGCACCTCTTTGGAGGTTAGAAGTTCAATCACTTTCATTTCACTGATTTTTGTTCTTAAAAATAAACTGGAAAGATTTATATGCACCCTGGGAGTGGCAGGGGAAATGATGCTTTCAGTTGTCATGGGAAGTTCCATATCTCTACAATGAGAACAGGATCAGTCCCTACACAAATTATGTAGTAACTACAGTCAAGGAGCTACAGCCACACATCTTTCATGGATGCCACAATGACATGGGAGCTACCTCCTTAGCACCCATTTC
This sequence comes from Antrostomus carolinensis, assembly GCF_000700745.2. Taxonomy (NCBI): domain Eukaryota; kingdom Metazoa; phylum Chordata; class Aves; order Caprimulgiformes; family Caprimulgidae; genus Antrostomus; species Antrostomus carolinensis. Next base: position 24,936 of record NW_010321333.1, read on the forward strand.
TTCATACAATCAAATGAGTGGTTCATTGAGCTTTGTCTCCTTTTCCGTCCAATCTTCATCTCTTCCATATATATATATGAACTGTCCTTCATCCCTTCTGAAGGTCTAGTCTAACCTAGATTTTAATCAACAGGAGTATTCCCATAGCCCTCAGATCACCTTGGATGATCCTGCAAAACTCCAGCTGTACATCATGTCCAACAGAGCAAAACCCAAAATCATCTCTGCAAAACTTCCGGTGACCTCAAGAAGATCCCAACACAGTAAAAAAGGCTTAGTTATTCCAGCATCACACCTCCTTTTAATGAAAATATTTAGAAAAATAATTTCAAGCTGGAAAACTTTGTGAAACACAAACAGGTATAAACTGGCCAATCTACTATTTAGAAGAAAGTGAAATATGTGCACTTTTATTGTTACTCTTCCTGCAGGGATTAAGCAATTTTCTATTGAACTGTTTATTGTTCAGTATTATAATTTATAATATAAGTTGTGCCAACATTCTGAAAGAAAGATCCAAAGAACATTCCTTTCTGTGCCATTTTAATTAAAAAAAACCCCAAAAACCAAAACCCCCCCAAACCAACAAAATATACACAACCCTTTCCTGGAAACACACAAAAATGTGGGAACTGAGAAAGTTCCACTGAACTCAGCATCTGCAATACCTACTGGACAATAGAAAAATACCAATTATAGAGTCCTCACTCACAACAAAATTTAACTTCATTCTTTATACTTAACACACCCCTGTCCCTCCATTTTAAAATATTTGCATACCATTTTGTCACTGTAATCTTTGCCGTGTTACAGGACCATCATCTGTAACTGGCTGTGAGATAAATAACTACTTCTGAGTTGCATAGTCCGACTATATTTTTACATATAAAAGAAATACAACTCAAAAACCAGGACTGCATTTAAATGTGTAGCAGGTACAACATCCCAGCTGGAAACTAGATTTGATGGTGAGTACCAGAGATGGACTATTTCCTGTGGAGGATATCACAGCGTAATAGAGTAGCAGTTGAAACACCACTTTCAGTAACACATTATACTACCTTCATTTATCTGTTCAATGAATAGGAAATCTACTTAAGCCACAGTGGCAAGATGTGCTATTTCTTTTGCCTCAAATGCATTTTTCACATTGCCATACCACTAGTGGAAAATACGTTATAAACAACAAAAAATACCTTTTATATCAGAGAACACTTAATTCATGCAGTATAGATTTTAACTAAAGTTTCTATCATTTTAGATATGGAGGAGGCTTTTTTCTTTTTCAAACTTCATGACCACTGTAAAAATAATGTATTCAATATCAGTTAAAAACACCTATACACATCATAATTGTCCGTCAGCAGCGCATAAGGCATATAAAATATAAGTGCCTTCTATATAGGGCATCCAATAGCAGTTTTTAAAGTGGTTGCCAGTAGTAGAGAGCTACTCCATGCATCTTTTCATGTGCGTGCTCAAATTTCAGAAAAGGCCAAGAATGTCTTTTTCCAAATTCAATTGGATACAAAATTGTTCCCAATTAACTGTGCTGTGACCGCAATCACAGTGAAGCATGCCTTCATAATTTCTGTGCTCGACCAAAGCAGCACAGTCTATGTAGTAGCTGACTGCTGAGTAACAGGATACTGAGACAGATCCAATTCACAGCTGTCCACTGTTGAACCAAGCCAGAAGGAAGAGCACACCACATATCTTTACTTTATGGTGGCTTCCAAGCTCTTTTTAAATATATGTAATGTTGTTTCTCAAGATAACAGGATGGTATCCAAAATTCTATCAGGAAAGCTATCAATCTTTGATGTCAGTACTGTCCCATGTATAAATGACAATTGGCCTAGACTCGAGACCACCTATCACTGCAGGCATGTCCTCTCAAGTGACATAAAATGCAGAATGCAAAAAATTTTCTAATGTCATCCTATATAAATATATAATGTCATCCTATATAAATAAATACCATATTGCATTAATGTAACAAGAATGTTGAAGAGAATGAGCAATGATTTCCTAATCTGTAATCCCTGAATCCTGTCAGGTCACAGACACATTATGCGTTGCTATGTATCAACAGTTATACTGCTTTATTTTTATGGAAACAACAAAGTCAGATGAACAATATTTGCACTTTCTGAATTCACATTCTGAATTCAGTCTATTTTCTATACATTAAAAATCAAAGTACAAAAGCTCATGCAGAAGATGACTTGTGTGATAGAAGAGAACTAATCACAAATTCAGAGCTGATGGATATTTATAAGGGATAAAACATTTTGAAATTTCCTGCCAGGGAAAGGTGTTAAAGGCAAGAGTAGTACTATATTTATTAAATTTACTACCTATTCAACAGGCTCTCTGATGGTTTTGCCAGAACAAGAAAACATTCCTGTTATTATTATAGTAAGAAAATGATGGAAAATAGCATCATATTTTGTTGTTTAGGTTCATTGTTGATATCAAGCACTATTCAGAAATCTTTGTGGCCTTCGAAGTTTGCCTCTTCTTCAAATTTCCCTTCTAATCAACGGGTTCAGGTGATCCTAGTAGCAGCAGTCAAGCTTCTTAGTGTGAACATTTTAGGCATGCTGCCCCAATTCACATTAAATTGTTTTATTTTCAGTGCTGCATGGCTGCATTTTTTGATAGCGTGGAGTGCTATGAAATAAGTTTTTGTGATTTGTGAAGGGCACAGGCAATCAAACACAACTTTTATGTCATTACCACTGCATAAAAGCGTATGTTCACTATAACGTTCCAGAGCTATAGGAAATGCCAAGCAAAAGAAAAACAATGTTTGATTGTTTACTCACTCCATTTATCCCACATTTATGTGAAATAAATAAAGGAGCTATAAAGAGGCTCCAGTGGCACACCACATTTAACTCTTGCCGTTGAAAAACTAAAACATAATATATAAATATCAGAACATTTTTGAGAAATAAATGCTGTTCCTTTTCCAGTGCAGCCTATATCCCCAAAACACTGCAAAAACACCAAGAGGAAAATATTTAAGAATATGTATTAAGTTAATATGCAATATTTTGTGCATTCTATTGCAGTCAAAAATCTGGCTTCACTTAGGTGAATAACCATTGCTATGTGAATGTTTTGACAAATAATTCCAATTTCTTCTTTAGAGTTTTGGTCTATTGCAGTGGGAGGTGAGATTGTTTAGCGTCTGTAGTGGCAACTGTCACAAACTGCCTGGAATCCTGCAGGCTCCTTAGTTAAATGTATACTTAATTGCACTTAAGTAACATATAAATTGCACTTGGTTTTAGACAGCAGAGAAAAATCCATGGTTACTGGATAGGTAGGCGTATATTTTCAAGTTTATCATCCAGGTGGTATTTTACTCTATAAAACAAAATAATATGGCTAACACGAGCAAGGGATACAGTTTTTGACACATGCATCTTGAATCAAGTGCACAGATATTTTGAGGAGGATTAGCAGGTTAAGAATTTACAATACACCAGGTGATGCACAGTAACTGCCTACGTTTGAGCTCCCACCTGTAGCAAATGTGATGTATGTTCCCCTCAGAGGAAAAGGGGAGCGACCTGCACCACATTATCCTGCTCACCGTTAATCAGAGGAGCCCTCAAAACTTTAAGAGCTTAGATTGTTGCAATGTAATTTATTTGGATGCCTTTATGCTCTCATTCATCAATGGAAAAGAGAGGTCAGCAACAAGAATTTTCTCTTTGCTTTATAAAATTAATTCTTCTAAAAATCAAGTTAATGATCGTTTTAATGAAAGACTTGGTAAACTCAGCCCTGAAGAGCACAGTTCCATTATCACACTCATCACGTGACATATTGCCATTTCCATATTAAAATAGTGATTATTACTCTCATCAGATCAGCAAGCCAGCAAATCTATGTATCACCTATTTCAGTGTCCAGTAACTGAAGCTCCAGTTTAACTTGGAAGAAAATCTGCCTGAACAGAATAACCTGCAGAGACGAAACTATTTGTCACATCAGGCAGTTGATTATTTGGGTTAAACTTAAAACTTTCAGACTTTTATCTCCTTTAAATAAATGTTTACCCACTGTAATTGCTTTCTCATTATTCACATATAGTGCCAATTCTCTCTGGAACCTTGAATCTTGGGATTTCTCATTGCATCCAGCTTTTGGAGTTAAGTGTTTACCTTCTTTCCTTAAATATTTAGTTTTCTACTTTTTATTTTCATTTAAACTTCTCTTGAAATTTAGGGGAAAACAGAAATGCATGATATACTTCACTCTGCTATTCAAAAATTTCTACATAACTCCACTGTGTTCCAAGGTAATTATTTAAACTTAAAATAACATTTCCATCTTGTCTCCCTCCTTTTCACGGTTTCCTCTGCCTCTAATGATTTTCTTTCTAGGTAACATCTGTTTATTTTTTTAAAAAGAAACTGTGACCAGGAGAGATTATAATAGTGCAAGAAAAGGGCTACTGTATAACACTTTTTTAGTAGTACTGATTACTTATATACTCATATGTATTACTCATCTATATTAGGTTTACTCAAAAAAAAGCACCATGGCAGGTCAACCAGTTCCTCACTAACGATACCTCAGCCTTTCTTCCAAGGCATTTCAGTCAAAGCCCAGTAAGAGATGTGACTAGCTGAGCTGCTTTTCTGCCATGCAATATATGTTTAATTCATAAAAACTGGAATTCACTGTCCGTATACAGCTTATTCACCAAGTTTGTAAAAAAATTCAGTGAGGCCTAACAGTTTTCAGCAGCACTGCAAAGAAAGCTGTTTTCTGCAAATTCTGATACCTCACTGTGTTCAGAACAGTAAACCTATTATGCAATGCTGTTTCTAGTATATACTTTAGGTCTCTTGACAACAGTATTAACCTTTTGCCATGCTGAAAATTGCCCATTTATTTTTACTTTTTCATTTCTGTTGTAGCCATTTTCTAATTCAATACAGTACTTTAACTTTCAGCCAAAACTATCTATTAGCTTGGGCAAGGGACTTCTTTAAATTACATCCTCAGTCTGTTATCGACTCCTTGATAGACAAGATAGCATGTCTTTTTCTTAAACAAAGGAATATTAGTTTCTTTATATCAAATATAGATATTTGCAAAATATGTTTTTAATTAAAGCTTGCCATCTGTAATTTAATAAAAATTCCTCAATCAATTTATGAACATAATTGACAGGAATTAAATCTTGAAAAGACACCCACAAAGCTGAGATAACTGAGATAAATGCAGCTAAAAAATCACCGTAAAATATGCTGACACTATAAAACAAGTTCATACAGTGATAGAGATTCACCTAAACAACAGTGTATGTGTCTTGAGAATTTGGTTCAGATGTCTGGAGATAACAACTATGTCACTAAGGTAACAACTGGGGTTTTTTTTCTTTTTTCTTTTTTCCTTTTTTTTTTTTCCTTGAAAGAATAAAAAGGCACATAAAACCAGTATAAAATGACAAGTAATATCTTGATGCCCCAGGGCTTTTCTAGTTTATGTATGGCACTTTGTGTAGATACTTGATATTCAACTTTCACAGCTGATTACCTCTTTCCTCATTTAGAGATTCCTTTAGAAACCAATCGTGTAAAATGGAGAAATAACTAAGGATTCAGAAAAAAGAGGAAACTGGACTGTGAAGGCAGTGCTACAGTCCTACTCAGCTGCTGCATCCATGAGTGAAATGCTGAACACTTTTGTCCAAAGCATAGCAGAGAGAATGTCAATGCAAAGCAACTCATTCATAAGGAACCTCTAAATCATTGCATAAATAAAATAAGTTGGTATTGAACTGTGAATATTACACAAACCAACAAAAGGATCGGATTTAATTTTTAAAGTGATTTACCCTGGAATCTTTCCTCCTTTTATGTCTATTTTCTATGAACAGTGATATTTCATTTGCACAAATCTCCCTCAAAATTATATAACAAATAGCATTAAAATGGAAAACCTAAGGGCCCAGAGAAAAGTTAGTTATCCTCTGCACCACCCTAATATTTTGTCAACTAAATGAACCAGACAAGAGTTTCAACTATAAATGTCTCACTTATGTGCTTAGACCGTACAGGTCTGGGATCAGATGACATTATAGTGCAGCAGTGCTTTTCACTGATGTCTCATTGCCTGGTTTTATCCAGAGAAGGCAGAGACTGAAGTACTAAAGGTTTCCATTTTACTTAAGTGCAGTCACCCTTTGCCACTGCAATCTGTTTTCCTTCGCTTCCTTCCTCCTACCCACTGCCTTCCTCCTCCCAGAGGAAAAAAAAAACCACTAAATAAGGATTCACAGAAATCTGAACAACTTACAGATTTGAATCAGACATTTATAGTAACAAATTGAGCTTTAGCTCCGAGGTTTTTATTCTCTATAAATCCAGTACTTGCACTTCTGTGAAATTACCATCTTTCCATCTACTTTCAGTCAATTCAAAGCTGTATCTTCTTTGGGAAGTGAGGACAAAGGCAGAAATACAATTCTCGGTACTTCCAACCTGCCCACATGCATCATCACTGTAAAAAGAACAGTTGCTTATAGCTAAATAAATAGTGTTCAGTGCTTTCCCAAGCTAATGAGCACCACTAGGTCATATTTTAATACATAATTTGCTGTCTGAGAAGAAAAGTCTCTCTTGGCCATGGCAGTGGTTAGTAATATGGTAACAGGAGCTGACAGTGTGAAATGGGGGTGAAGGAGTGAGGTATGATGGAAGTGGCAGTATCTCATTGAGCTGGGAAATTAGGCTGGGAGTTGGAAAGAGGAATGGGGACATCTGAGGGGTGTTAAGTTTACAAAGAAAGGACAGAGGCTGTCAATACAGGTGAAAAAGGATTGGTAGAACACAAGACAAAAGATTGGCGAACTGGGCATTTTATGTCAGGAGGGGGAACCAGGAGTTGATAGCATCACAGTATTGAAGTCTTATGTCCATAAAAGTGAGAGGCTTCTCTTTTGGGGTGCAAGAAGGGCTGGAATAGGAGACCTCTAGACTTTACTACGGTAACTCTGGAGTAATTCTAACTGTGATCTAGTTTGGCAGTGGACATTGTATACAAACCTACCAGGCCTTTCTCACCATCCTCTCTCATTCAAGTCAAATGCACTCCCTTTTGCTGAAATCCTAAATGCAATGCTTTGCGGCAAAACAGAACGACCGTGAATCACTGGGAGGGAAACTGAGATTGCAGCCTGAACCAAACAACTTGCAGCATTGCAGCACACTAGTTTATGAGCTTTCCATACTCAAGAAATAAAATATCATCTACGATCAAATCCAACCCTTTAAAATATTAAAATAATGCAGTACAAATATACTTTCTTCTGAATAATTAAGAAGTTTAAAAAGAGAGTAGTTTGAAAATGTCTTCATACAACACACAGTTAAGTCTACAAATTATAACTCCACTACAGGAGCATGGTAGCATATTCCTTGATGTAACAAACAAGCCTTAAATTATACATAATTAATCCAAAACAATGTTTGTATGTAATAAGCATTAGTTTACATACTGAAGATTTAAGTTTAAGGTTTTGAATTCTGAATAGAATATATTTAAATTCACTAAAACTTAACCTGTTTTTTTAATCATAAGCTACTTGAGATCTGTCACTTATAGATACATACTACATGAAGCTTTAAAGCACAGCATTTGGAGATATTTCAGCCATTTTGGTAGCTGAACAAATGTTATACAAAACAGGTAGAACAGAAAAAAACAAACATATTTAATAATATGCCAAGCAACTGGCCTCCATACGCTATTCATGTAGAGAGCTACAGGTATTCTGTCATAGTCCTGACAATTACTGTTATCATTTGTTGTGTTCAATTATCACGTATTCACTAATAGTTCTCAAGAAAACAAACAGGGAACAAAACATACCTACAATAGTTTAAATTAATCGGCAGGTGTTTTGTACATCACAGAGCTTCCTCAACAAGCTCTCAAAACCAGTGCCCAATATTGGAATTACAGTGCTGCACAGTCCAAGCTCTTACCTTTAGTCATTAATAAGATTACTCTTAAAGGTCTTTCAAATGCCTTTTCCCTTAGAAATCAAACTTTTTTCCTTCATGTGTCATAAAAAACCCTTCCATAACATAGTTAGTCTAGCTCATTGATATTTTTGATACCGTCTGGATAATTCTTTTTTGTTGTTTTTGAAAGAGAAAAATCTTTTAAGAAGAATGAACCTAATTAATAACATTGATAATGACAAGTATTTTGTTTCACATTCAGAGGTTGGAACAACTTGAGATTTCCTGTTTGATTGGCGAGAGGATTTTGTTGTTTGTTTTAGAACCTGTAATTAACTCCAAACCTTCACGACCAAGTAGAAACACCAATGGGAAGAACTTGTCCCTGTACAGATGCAGACCAGGTTATTCATAAGCTGAGAACTAACTGCAGTCTTTGGGAGCCAATGGAATTGGTAATTAGCCAAACCAAAACACAGTTCTGCACATTTGCTCTCCCATTCCTTCTCTTAACTATTACACGAAGCATTTACATTAGCCTTTGCTACTAACTTCCCATCTGAAACCTTAAGCATCATTAGCAACCATTTATGATATCAAAACATTATATTATGATTTAAGGCTAGTAAAGTGTTGCAGAAATAAATGCTTGCTTATGAAACAAAGTTACTTTTATTAAAGCCATTTCAACAGCTTTTCAACAGCTGCTGAAAATAACAAACACCCTAATTAGAACATTGTGGATTCTTTTCAACGAGTTTTGGAAGAACAAAAAGAAAACCTTTCTCTTAGGCTGATAGAGTAGCATGTTGCATACCATGCTTAAGGTGCCATGCAGCAGAGAAATTTTTCCATACATTATTTCTATTCTCTATTTGAATAATATCATAAATTGACTTGAAGCATGATAACTCAGACTAAAACACATAGAGAGCTGTTTCTACATAATTACTAAATTTTTTCCTCTAGGGATAAACTATCAAACGTAAATTATATAGATACTTGCATGCTAAAAACCATATCCAAGTTTCTATAGATCTTACTGATCCTTGCATTATGTTGGCCTGCTCCTTCAAGTACTAGGAAGCTTCAGAGTAGCCACATCTGTAAACCAGGATGGGTTAAATTTGTTGATCTGCTTACATTTAATTTTTAACAATCTTGTGACTCCTAAAGGCTTTTCCATGAGATTTAAAAACAGGTCTCCTGAGTAGGTAAGCAGCTCACTGGTGTGGTGTGCTATCAGCAGAGTGAATGATCAGGCATGCTCAAATCAGTCTTAGCCCTTGTATCAGGGCTTCGGCTAAAGATAGCACTGAAAATAGGTGAGTGCCTACAAAATGAAGCAGGCTGGCTTGGAACAGTCCCAGAACAACTTGGCTTCAGTTATATGCATCTGATCACAGAAATTTAAAAACAGTGAAATGCCATTTCCTTCAGTCTTGAGGTTTAGAAAAAAAATAATTCTAAATGTCCCATCTATCAAAATAGTAGGAGGATTCTAAATTTTGAATAACCTTAATGCAGATGGAAAGGAACAAAACAGCTATATCTCAGGTTTTAGAAACAGCATCACATTGCCACCACAGAGCTGACAAGAAGTGACAAACGTTTGCTTCATCCGATAAGCTTGTTTAACAACCAGAAGGGGACAAAATGTAATGTGTCTATCACAGTCATGCTGTTCAGGATTCAAGTGGTAACTCACGATCTCATATATCGAATTTTAAAATGAAAAAAACCTGTGTCCATTTTTATTAAACCAGGGCAAGATGCAAACTCATTGTGATAGCCCTGTCATCCAGTCTTATCCCCAGCTCCCAAAACTTGCACAAAGAATGTCGCAATCAGCTTCAGGACGACACAAAATCTCCCGGGCCCTGACAGGCATAATCCTTTGGTAAAACAGGTTTCTTTATCTGTAACGCTATCTCTTGCTGACAGAACTTATGTGATACTGCATCAAGGACAGCCTATAATGTGATTTAGATATAGATTTGCTTTTTTAAAAGTTCTTTTGCATGAAATAATCTGATTTAGAGATTTCTGACAAGTGCTGTAATTATTTAAAGTACTTATGACAAAATGCTGTGATTTGTCAACATAGCAAAGATAACTGCAAGGTGACTAGTCAAAATAATTGTGATTAAACCACTTTCTAGACACTTTTTAGATGATGACATAATGAGAATGACAGCACAATCCAGCTACTGACATTTAGAACTCTTGGAATATATTTCAAATGTCTCGGGAATAATGTAGATGGAGAAATGTTTTCTGTTTTGATTTTGATATAACAAAGGTGTTTAGTGTTGCTTCTTTCCTGTAGACCTGTCACTGAAAGTCTCAAGCTTCACACAAGATGTCTTATTAGTCTAATGTTACCGTTCTGTCCTGCGTATTCTTCTGGAAGAAACACACCACTCCTGCCATTGTTTTATGTCAACCTGCATCCCTTTACAGTGTCTCAGATGATTGAAATATAGTATTGCCTGATGTGTTTTACATTTTCCTTTAGGTTTTCTGACAGCTCACTACATTTAACTATTTATTCCATACATGCACAGATTTTAAGGACAGAAGGGACCCCTTTATGATCACCCAGTTCAGCCTCCTGCATAACGCAGAACCAATAATTCAGGCTGTGATATTAAAAATAGTGTTAGAAGTACAGTTTACCTTTAAAAAAAAAAATAATCTGTTTTTTATTTAATGACTTCAAGCATCAGCACCTGCATCACATTCACACATAAAGGTCTGTTTTCTTCTTTACCATGGGGCATTTCAATAAGATCATCTGGGTATCTTACTAAATTCCCTGCTGTTACATAGCACAGCAGTGATACCCTTGATCTCTCCTATTCTCTTTCTGTTACAAACAACAGGTTTAGGTTTTGGCCTTGTAAATAAGTCTTAAGTTTATAATATCCAGTAAATAAATGTTTTCATCCTGCACAGTGCAGAAACATTCCAGAAAGTTGTTCCTTTATACACTTCCAAGCTTAATACACAAAGTTGACTGACTGGATCATATGGCTTCCTGTAATTGTAAGGGAGTGGACTTGCTGAATCAAATGGTGGCTTTTCATCCTACATTTCCACATTGCTAGAATGTTTAATGGCCCTATTAAAAACTAATGTTTTAGTTCTTGTGTTACTGTTTCCTCATTGATCTTGTTATGGCTTTATCTACCAGTTTGGAACTTATGTCAAGATCTTTCTCATGCATTTAATGTCATATACATGTAATAAAGAATCTGCTTTAACCTAATCTCAGTTAAAGGCAAGCTTTAAGCCTACCTCAGCTATTTTTTCACAGAGGGATAAATTACATTTGGCTTTGTTATGGTGACACTTTAGTTATTTTCAGAATTATATTTTTCAGAGTACATTGTCATCTCTCCCCTCCCTCCAATTTCCCTTGTTTAAGTATGGCAAAGCCTTTTATTCCTTGAAGCATGACTTTTCATTTCAATCAATAAAAAAGCTGAGTGTACTATGTGACCAACTTGCAAAGGGATATAAACTTCTCTATTGAATTAAGACCTTCTGTATGATATACTCTTTTGTCATTAAGTCTTTTAGAAGACTTCATCCTCTGACCAAGCAGTCACAACATATACAAAATTACAATATTTCTTCCACTTCCTCAAACTTCAACTACAAATCAAAAATGACATTTCCACAAAGTTATAATTAGTTCTCTATTTTTAACTCAAACCCTGATCCATATTCTTTCTACTGCTTTTAAATAGATATAAAAAAAAGTTGTAATACATGTGGCTTGTGGGAAATGTTAAAGATTATGCCTGGAACTCTGATGCTAGTTTTGTACACAACCAGTATATTAATTAAAAAATAAAAGTATGTATGGACTCAGATATTCATGTTCTACATGAGCATTTTATATCAGACACACTGATCCAAACACAGCATTGTTCAACAGACCTTTAACATATTCAGATCATCTATCGAGTGTACTTATTGAACCCTCACAGTCCTGACAGACTCATGAGCCTGTAAAAGAAATATGACCACCAGAATGCACCCTTGAACTTGGGAGGACAGTATGCAGTATATCATTTTAATAGCCATTTGAGAGTCAATGTCTTCTGGTATTTTAATAATGCCAACTAGTATTATAGTAAAAATAATGTGCTTGAACTTTGGAAAATACAGTTAAACTTGGGTGGCACCTTCAGAATTTTGTCCCTTCTACCTGAAGTCTATTATATGGGAAGACTGATTTATCTCTTGATTGGGTTTAAAAAGCTAGGATAAATCTTTGCAGAGAAGGAAGAAAAATCTTAATCCTCAGAGCTTTCATAATCCAGTTTAAAAAAAAAGTATTCTAGTTTCTCTTTAATTTCAAAATACTTAGAGCCTTATAGACCTCAGATTTTTTAATCAGAGCAGAACTACTCTTTCAAGCCTTCCAACTAACTCCTATTCTTGCTTTCCAAATTAACTCTGTCTTGAAGGAAAAAAACAATAAACATTTTCACAGCAGTACGTAAACAGAACAGACAGTACATAGACAGAACAGACATCAGAGAATAAGCGCTGAGGTCTTACACTTCTAGTCTTAGCTCTCTGAGGATAGATCCCACCAACTGTCTCACAAGAGAGGTTTCTGCTGCTTGGAAACTCATGCTGTAGCTAATCTTTAGCTATTCAAGCATGACTGGGTGACCACCCAGAACACTGCTAAAAGTGGCAGAATACTGGTGAACTGAGCTGAGATTCTCTCTTCCAAACAACTGCTGATTGCCACAAGACTTATAAGACTTTGTACATCTTTAATTCAGTTGAAATTTAAAAACACTGGAGGAAAATAGCATACCTGCGCTCTGAAAACGTCACCCCAAGTAATAAAGATCTCAGAAAGTGAACAAACTCTGTAGCTGCGAATCTTCCCTCTAATATTTACTATTTAAAAGAGAGCCTAAGAAGTAGCAATAGATCTAACCAGCATAGCTAACTCGGGGAGGGCGAGTACAAAAGGTTACTCTACAATTTTAGACTTTTAGATCAGTACTCAAAATCAACCAAAAGGCTGAAGCACACATTAATGAAGTGAGCAATCACTTGACTTCGACAAGAACCAAAGTTTCCAAATGGTATCACCATTTAGATGCTTTAACACAGCTGGTGCTGAAGGTGAATATACATGTGGCCATAACATTAGAAAGGAAAAGGCACCCCTTTTAACCTCATGTTACTTTTGCACTTGAAAACAAGAAGAGTGCTCCAAAAATAACAAAAAGTGGTAGATTGCTCTTTTTTAAAGCACAAAATAACTCCAACAACACAAAAACCAGTGGTAGTTTATGTAACCCTCTTTAGTTGATTCACCTTATCAATCAGTGCCGCTTCTATGCTACCTGAGCAAAGGTACCTATGCTACAGTAGGAGAAAGTAACAGCAAACCAAAAACATTAAAAAGGGAGACAGCATAACTGTGAGATAAATTATAGCTAGAAGCATTGATAAACAATCTTCAGGAAGGAGTGAAAATGGAAAGCAGAATATACTAAATTATTCGTAAACGTATATGGTTATCTTAAAGTTCAAGCATGAGAATCATGTATGTCAAATGTCTAGATAAAGATACAAAGGAACAAACCATTAGCAATGTCACACTAGGAACTTATTTCTGACAATCTGCTCAGAAGAAGAAATCAAATAAGGCTTTTTTCTGGGGGCGGGGGTGGGAACAAAACAAACCAAAACTGAAGCTACATACAAAGACTGTGCAGTTCTAAAATTAGATATCTTTACCATACTGTCTCTTGGAAAAGCACATCAGTACACACAGAAGCATCCACTTTATCTAATGTTAAAACCAACTTTTAGAGGTATATAGAGGAAATTGTTCTGGAAAGTACTACTGTACATTTCATTAGAGAGAAAGAACTTATTTCAGGATCTCAACAGCCAGTATAGCTGCTTTAGAAGCTTTTTTGTGATCTAAAAATCAAAATAGCATCCTTAAACTAGAATTGAAAACAACTATTGTGATCAAATACCTTTCTTAGTTAGGTTTTATGCCAATATTAAGAACAGATATAGAAATAATTGAATAATTTATAATTATCTAAGTTGCAGATCAAGATTTTTACAGTACTCTTACTCTAAAAAGACAGTCTTGAAACCTCTAATATCTAAACCCCTCCTGAAAAATGGTAAAGGTCTACAGGAATAGAAAAGAATTGCTGACCAGCCTTCCTAACTTTGGAATCTGTAAAGACCAAACAACTGAAAAAACACTTTATTAAATAATCGACCAGTCTTTCACAAGGTGTGCATAAACAGGCAATATTCACTTGAAAAGAAAAAAACTGTGTTAAACAGCTACAGTTTTTTTTCTTGATACTAATAATAAATTTCCACTTCAAAAGAATATTTATTATAGGAAAAACTATACATCTGATTAAAAGTAAAGAATATCTGTCGGTGAGTTTTTCCAATAGCTAACTCATTATCACTATTTAATGTTATCTCATCTGCCCTGAATTTGTTGATATTTGGCTTCCATTTATAAGGCATTTTTAATATATATCTTTAAACCTTTCTCTGTTAGATTGAAGGCACATCTGTTAGGCACTTTCTACTACACTGACATTTAGGGAAAAATCTGACCAACATCTTGTTTTTGATAAACAGTTCAAAACTTAGATTCTTGAATGTTTTCTCTATGACATGCATTTTCTCTTTAATCTTTAATCATTCTTCATTTAACTCGCTGAGCTTTTCTATATTTTTAACATTAACTCTGAGTTGCAGACACTGTAAATGAACACACTGGAGAGAGCAGTATTGACAGAGAGACTTTGAACAAGAATAAAAACTTACTAGGAGCCTGAAAGGTCAGGTGCCTGTGTTTCAAGCCCACCATCATAAGAAACTCAAAGATGCAAAGGAATAAGAAAACCTCTGTCCAGCTCTTTTTTCTATGTGTAGATAGGCTGTATCTTAGGTTAGCAGCATCCTACAATTTTAAGCCATTTAATATTTCCTTACATAATAACCTCTACCCAGTGACACTAATTCATGGTGTGACCCTAGCACAGCAAAGGCTAAAATCCCAAATCAGGTGAACACAGATTCAAAGTTCCCCTACTACTTACTGTTAATTCATCACTATAATTTCAAGGACATGATTTAGGATTACACTGGATTAATGCCTTATTAGTTCACTTTAAATCACATTGCATTCCATAATTTTAAGTTAAGGTACTTTACTAGCTCTACTTTTTATGTTTTGATCTCTGATCTTCCTGTTACAGTTTTATAGAGGAAGAATTTCAGATGAGGAAAACCTCTTGAAACATAGTAATTTGCAAATTTCTTTGAGACTTTGTTTAGTCTCAAATGGAATAAATTGGCTGGCCATGGCTTTTGGTTCACTATCCTGGTTAACTAAGTAACGTTCCTATGCAGTGAACTCTTTTTTATAGATAGAACTAATCTAGCATGAAGCACTTTGAAGTCAGTTACTTAGAGTACCTGAAAAGGAATGCACTTAAAATCTACTTATTTATTTATTAACCAGATAAGGGACAATGTGCAAGTGAAAGTAAATGAGGAATCAGTGAATAAAGTAAGCTAGTAACTAGATCTAGAATGTCAAATGCTCACTTTTTGTCTACAGAAAGTGCATGCACAAACATGGGAGGAATGTGAGCACTTCCTTGTCCTAAATGGAATGGTCACCATTTATTGTCATCTTTCAATCTTCCTTAAACTCTTTAGGAATCTGTAAATAACAGCAAACCATATTCTGTTCATGCCATTTTAGAGGAAGATTGATGTATACTCTCCTGCTCCAACTACAATGCTGAGATGTCGCAAACGTTTGTGGGACCACAATTTTTAGAAGTAGTGTAGAAACAGTCCTGTAATCATTCAAAATTACACTGAACTTTATAGTCCTCTATTACAGTAATTTTTCAATACAATTTCCCATCCCTATTTTTAAAGCACAGTTGCACTCAGAAGGTCATAACATGCCTTGGATAACAGAAATAATACTGGTTATTGTAATCCCTCTGACATGAGCTTGCCTAGCAGTAGCCAGAGTATCCTCCCATTAACTTTCCATTATACTTAGCATCATTTTGCTACTGCTGTGCTATTGCTCTTGATATATCTCACTGCAAAGAACAGCACTTGTATTTTACAGCAAGGTATCAGCTAAACATCAAGGAAAAAAGAATGTCATACTCAAATTTTCCTTGTAAACAGAAAAAGGAATGTATAGGGAACAGAAGGAATGTGTGGTCCCAGATTAAAATAAATGACTTAAACACTCTAATTAGGAAGACAACAGGAAAGATGTGAAACAATCAACCTTCTGTGTAAAAGTGAGTCACACAACTGACTCCATGCATTTCTATCAGCCAGTGGAGTGATGAAGTAAGTATCTAGACAAATAAAAATATTTCCACAAATGCATACACTGAATGAGCTTTCTTTTTGTTAAAAAAGATTTTCATTTCCTGGTAACTAAGCAAATTTTATGTGTTTTCAACTACGATAGGTTATAATCTCTATTTTTGACTCAGTTTAAAGCATTCATCAGTAGAGTGAATTAGTTCATCACTCCATATGTCACTTCTACCTACTATGACATAATAAGGTCTTTTTTCTGGCTGTGATTTAATGATTGGAGCTCAGAAGTGCAACATATATTTTTCATATTCAAATTCACTTCTTGTAACACAATATTTTTAAATAGGTATTAGTTCGTTTGTATGTTTCTTAAATAATGTTTTTATGCTGTAACAATACAATGAAAAATAGAATTTAAGGTTAAATCTTAGTTTTGAGAAAAATGCTGCTTCTACCAATCTGCAAGGGACTGAGTTGCCTGTGAGATTATGATGCTTTTAAAAATTAAAAAAGAACACTGAATGTGAATGCAAGAATGTAGCTTCTTATGTATTTTCATCATCATAAACTAGTAGTTTTCATTAAGATCCAGATGGACTTGGTATAAAATGGTTGCATTTTTGCTCATAATACTAATAAAGAGTAGACAAGGAATACAAATTTATTTTGTAGCACAAGAGGTCCATTCAAAAACACTTGGCTAGGACTCATTCAACTTCATTTTTATACCATTTTGTTACTTGGTCACTCCAAGCTACAAGCACATTATTCAAGCACGTGCCAATCTGGTGCAAACATTCATGGGTTCACTGGCTTAGGGAACAATCACAATTTATAGCAGCTGACATGTAGCTGAGAAAAATGGGAATATATTCTTCTAAAATCAAACCATGTATAAATCATTTTTATAATTAAAGAGAAAACAAGTTGAAAATGTACACTTGCTGAAGGAATAAGATGTATTTATTCAGTCCCTCTCACACTCTGATGAAAGACTGAGTTATCTAAACTCAGATTTAAGATGAACACAGTATTATTGGGTACAACATACTTTGTTCTCATTTATAAGATGTAAGTTCTTTGGGTCAAACCCACGTCCTCCTTTTTATACAAGATTTTGACTATCATAGGCACCACTGAAAATATATAACAATGAATAATGAATTTTCCTTGGAACAGCCTTTAAAGTAGAAAGACTTGAGAAATTCTCTATATTAAAAAATGAGTGTTATACTAAGTGCATAAGCATAAAGGTACTTCAACCAAATTCTTCCCCTACAGCTTGACTCAGCCAGTGGAAAGAAGTACGAGAGAAACAAATACAGTTCCTAAATATTTTTATTTTTTCCTTTTTGCAATTATATAGATAAATGCCGAAGTTCAATTGAAAGGTTCTTTTGATAACATATAAGCAACTATGATGATAAATAATCATTCTCTAAATATTAAGAAAAAATGATAGTTTAAAACACTTCTACAAACTTGTAAAGTTAGACTTTGAAAAATATTGTCCAGCTGCAGTCTTCATGAATGCAAGTTTATATATTATCTAATCAAATAGAGGTGGTAGGGTGCATTCTGAAACATGAATGGTTGTCATGTACAGTACATTTTAATACACTGACTTTTCTTAAGTTAGCTAGTTTTATTAAAGTGAATGAGGTGAGTTTCTTTTAATCAGCACTGGCTGTACAAACGCAAATCTCACAGTCACACAGCAACAGACTGGTTACACTAGTACTACCTATTTGTACCCACAGGTTGTAGAATCCCTCTCCTTAGAGATATTTCAAAAATCTGTCTGGAGATGGGCCTAGGTAATCAGCTCTAGGTGGCCTTGCCTTTGCAGGGGAGGTGGACAAGATGACTTCTAGAGGTCCTTTCCAGCTTCGACTATTCTGTGATTAGGTATAGTAAAGATGGCTATATCTACAAATACTACAGTCAGTATTAAGTTATCCACTCATATAGCCACCTGCTTTAGATAAATGTGGAGCGGTAACTATAACTTCAGTTTTCTGTTGTTCTTTTGATGAAAATTCAAGATGTACCAAAACCCTGAAATGCGTTAAAGACATTGAATGCTATTTGAAGACAAATTATGGGTAAGGATTAGCTAAATATTTCCTTAAAGAAAGATCTCATAGGTAGGCTGAAAGAGAACTTGCTTACATTACCCACTTACATTATGGCAATTCACTTCATATTTGCATGTTCTATTTGTCAAACATTCAGATATATATCCCCCCCATCAAGTTTATACTAGTCGTTACGTGATAGCGTATAGTCACTTTGATATGCAGATATGAAAATTAGGAACTTAATTTGGAAATAAAATGTTAAAAACCTGGCTCATATCTAAATTCCATCATTCAGTATGATAATTTGCTTCAGTTCATTCACTTGCATGTGCCTCCCATTCCTCTCCTATTGTAATTACCTTCACTGTTTATTGCACACAAGCCATTTCTATTACTAATCCACACTATTTCCATATGAGACAAAGGAAACAGTAGTTGCTATTGATCTATATTTCAGTGAAGTATTTAATATGATACTCCAAGGGAAAATATTAGCAAAATATTACAAGGTAGATCAAGAAATGATTACAACTAGAAAGGAAAAACTGGGCTTAGAAAAGGTTAAGAAGATTTTATTCCTCGAGGATCAGTCTTGGATCCATCTTGTAAAACATCCTCACTGTTAAAGAGAATTCTTTTTAATAAAATTAAAGAATGTTCTTACAAAATCTGCTGATGAAACAAAGTCGGAAGTTTTCATCAGTGCAGAAAAAGCTCATGATATCATACAAAAGAACTATATATCCTTGAGGACTCATGTAACACAGACAGAATGAAGATCAGTAGTGCAAGAAAGGCAAGGCTAGAGAATTGGAAACTATTACCAAAAGTACCTGCTAGAATTGAACGATCATGAAACAGAAAATAGGAAATAATAAAATGTTTGGCACTACATGATTAGGAATGATATGAACAAATGCAATGCTAGGACACATCAGTCAGTGAAACTTGACTTAAAGATGCTTAGTAGACATATAGCAGTGTTAGTGTTCTAGCTGTACTCCTCTGTATAATTCATCATATGTATTCAAGGAACAGTATTGCAAAATGAAACTAGATTCAGAGATGAGTTCCTTGAATGATCGAGAAAATGGATTCTTAGCATGACCAAAGATGCAGAGACTCTCATTTTTACCCTAGCAAAACCAATGTCAAGTGTGAAAGGCGAGGATTAACTTTGAAAGCAACCTGAAATCCTACAGTAGAAACTCAAAGCACAACTGGGTTTCAGACAAGAAGAGTTCAGGGGACACCTTTTTACAGTTTGGTTCTTGTAACAGTAATTTTCTGTCTCCGCTTATGGGAGTGAAAAGTAATTGCCTTTGAGGTACATGCTTGCAGATATGGAATATATAACTGCAGAGAGCTTCGTTAGCTGTTTACATCAGCTAGCAAATGACACAGTTTCTGTAGCATATCTGTAAACCAAAAACTTAAGAGACTTTATTTTTCTTTACATTACTTACTGTGTTGTTTTTATAACACATCAAAGATCTCTCATTACAATTACATCAACAAAGAAGCCTATCACCATATCAGCTTATTACACCCAATTACAGAACCTGAGCTGCTTTGTTAAGGTATTCATTAACCTTTTCAAACCTTATAATAAGAAATCTAATCAAATAGAGGTGGTAGGGTGCATTCTGAAATGAGAATAGTTGTCATGTACAGTAAATTTTAATACACTGACTTTTCTTAAATTAGCTAGTTTTATTAAATTGAATGAGGTGAATTTCTTTTAATCAGCACCAGCGGTACAAACCAGGAATTATTCTGCACTGTAAAAATAATATATATTGTCTGGAATGAGTGTTACAGACTATTTTGACTTCTTTTCAAATTAAAAGTGTAGTATTTATTAAATTTATTCTTTTTAATTTTGTGCCCAATGAATTTGCATTCTTAAAGGAATTGCATAAGCAATTATAAAGAGACCTAATTAATTTCTTTAGTATTTATCATTCTAGAAGTACATAACATGCTTCAAAATAAGTAGAGGCTGAAATAGCAGACAGTTTACAATGCAATTTTACCAAAATAATCAGGAGCTACCTTACAGTACTGTTTTAGTTAATAGCCCCTGTGAGAGCAGATAGGATATGAGCTAAAGCCAACTGGTAGGGGAATATGGTGCATTGTCTGAGGCCTTTAAACCCAGAAAAATCCTCCTGTGAAAGCCAGTCTGGTTAAGAAAGTTGAAGAGCGAGTGCTTGGAGAAGGGTAGTTGAATACAGCAGTTAATTAGATCAGTCTCCTGAAAGATGTGACATCTGGGATCTAGTTCTTTTTCTAATGAAAATTTAAATATTCTGTATGAGATGAAACAGTTTCAGAAGGAAAGACTAAGAGAGACCTCAGAACACTTTATAGACTGACTCTTACAAAATATACTCAGGATAAGAAAGGAATTATTTTGAATCTTTATTCTGAAAGATCTTGGGGGAATTTGGGCCTATGTCTGTTATTTCCAAGAGGTGTATCATAACTGCCAGAAAGTACCTTGCAAATGTAAATCCTCATTGTGAATGCAGCCTTTTGCTTTTATTTAGAAAGACAGAAAAATCAACATGGTTCACTTTGATCTCCTTTTTTTTTTTTTTTTTCCTGTCATTTGTCCAAATATTGTGTTGCATTCATGAATTTTTCTTTCCTAAAACACACTTAACTTCAACTTGAGCTATTTTAGATAATTTTTTTAAGATGTTATTACAATTATAGTTACCTTTTCAAGAGCACTTTTAGCTCCTCCTCCCAAATCTTCTGCATATCTCCAGTACATCATTCCTTGGTGTGGGAGGACTCACACAGAGACAGAGTTTGAGTAACGTGTATTTGAGGCTTAATAAAAAATGACTAGATACATATTTCAGCCACAATACAGTTGTTCTTTTCACAAAGATTTTTATGTTCTATCTGGCTTCTACCTGTTCCTTTTGTAGTTAGCACCTTTTTTGGGGGGTGGTTATTGATTTCAACAACATGGAATCTGACTGATGTTCACACATTGTTCTCAATGCTATTTGGAAGTTGCAAGGTGATCCTTAGAAACCATATGCAACTGTGCTCTGTTGTACAGTATCAAACTGGTTTGAAAAGAATTAGTTGTCCATAAAATACTTAATTAGATTACAGGTTTTAAGCACTGTTAACTTTCATCATTTAATCTTACACAGTGACAACAGGCTCTCTGCTTTTTGAAGCTCACTGGTGTACTGTCAGCAAGACTCACTGTAAATATGTAATTTTTTAGATTACAATACCAATTGACAAAAGTCACAATCAGTGCTGTACTTGCCCTGCTGTCTAGATAAAAGACAGCAAATGGAGAGCTTTATGAAATATATAATATTTACTTAAGTTTGGCAAGTTGGTTTCTACCTCCTCTTATATCAAATCCTTATAACCTGTCTCAATCATAAGGGCCAGTTAATCATCACTAATTATTCAAGGGATTATTTCACATGCATAATTACAGTTTTTGGTTCACCAATTCCCTGTAAAATATTGGCCTATAAAAGCTCCTCTTAACCTGACCTTGCTGTAAAATACGTTATTAAATGACCAAAGTTATTAGTGAAGAGAACTAAAGGCCAGTGTATGAAGGACGGAGGCAACTGCCTCCAAATTTAAATATCTCTGTTAATAGATGAAAATGTATATGAAGCCAAGGTCAATTAACTGATTACTTCCCGATTCTCACCTCCAATTTTTTTGGGTAACTGATTAGTAGCAATTTTTGAGTTGAATGAACATAAAGTTGAATAAAATGGTAGAATTTCATTCAAAATAAAAGATTTGTGCAAACAAGCAATAAATTGTAAGTTGTATTTGAACAATTTATTTCCAAGTACAAAAGCTAAGAAAAGATGCTCTAAACTACCTAAAACCTCCAAGATATAGGAAGCTATTTAAAAGTTAAGAAGTGTGAGTAACAGAAAGTAAAGGAAAATATCACACTTCAAGTGCTGTGTCTTGTTTTGTGTTTCCCAGTACAATAAAGAGGTAGGCATATTGGAATGAGGTCCTGGAAAGGACCACAAAGATGGCAAGTTGGATGGAACACATGGCATGTGAGGAGAGAACAAGAGCTATCTTTGTTCAGCCTGGAGAAAAGCGACAAAGGAGAGACCTTACTGCCATCTGCAACTACATAGTGGGAGGATGCAAAGGAGATGGAACCAGGCCCTTCCTGGAGAGGCACACAGACAGGACAAGAAGCAACAAACATGTTAGAGTGTTGGAAATTCTCACTAAATAAAAGAAATAAATGTCTTCACAATGAAGGTGGCCTGATACTTGAACAGGGGTCCAGAGAAGTTGTGGAACCTCTGTCCTTGAAGTTATTCAAAACAACCGTACAAGGTTCTGAGTACACACAGAGCCAACTATACCTTGCCTTGAGTACAAGTTAGAATCAGAGATAAAAAGGGGTCTCTCCCAGCTAAGTGATTCTGTCTCTCTAAGTGTCTGGTAATATTTTGGAGATTCATACAAATCATTGCACTATTTTAATAATCTGTAAATGGCTAGATTTTTCTGCCCTAAAGACATTTCTTCTGGTAATTCACCTGTATGCAATTCTTGCACTAACAAATTTTTTGTTCACAGTATGTTCCAGGAGTGCTACGAAGCTCGTAACAAGTATGTATTAATGATTTTCTAAACTTGGCTCCTAAAATGTGGCAACATTTGTTAATAATAGCTTCCAAAATATACAGCAGATGCTCACTTCGTTTGTTTTCAACAATGCAGTTATTATTCCTCTGCAATTAAGAACATTTAAAACAAATTATCCTGGATTGGTGCAAGGGTAAAGTACAAGAACCTGGGAAAGCCTAATGTGACATTTCTACCAACAAATCCTCCCATCGCATTTCACTACATGCAATTCTGGTTTTGGTGCTGTGTTATGGTTTATTAGGATTCAGATTTTTATACAGATTTAAGCACTGTTGGAGATTAGAAAAAAGAATTGAAAGAAAGAAAAATAAGGAAGAGTATGAAAAAGAAAATAACATTTTAAATATAAGCCTAATGCATAACCCTGAAATGAATCAAAACAGTATAAAAGACAGGGTAATCTCAGGAAGCAATGAGGAAAAAATTGTTTACATTGGTATGGTTTGCAATCATTTTGATTTTACATGTAATTCTGTTACTTCAAATATATAGCCTGGGGGCAAAGAAAAAGCATTCCTCAAAGCATCCTTTTCATCCCTTGTTCTCCCAATAAAGAGACAACAAAGTCTTTTGACTACATCCCCTACTGAACAAATGTTCTGCAGTGTTCAAGACCATCAAAAAGAAAATGAAAGACAAAGGTGAAATCCATTCCTTACACTGCATTTGAGCTGCAGCTTTGCTTGTGGAAGTTGTCAATTTTCCACCAGCTCATAGTGCTGTCTGCCTACCGCTGACCTATCACTCCCTCACATCCAAAAGCTGCGTTTCCAGTCCCTAGTGTTCTATAGTCCTCCTCACCATCTTGCTCACTTCTGTGAAATAAGACTAAAAATTCACAGGGAGCTCATGTGTATATAAGAGAAACAACTCGGTGCTGTCTTGATTCTTCTTACGTGAAATATTGCAACTTTCCGACTCAAATAGTTGAATAATTGAAAGGAGAAATATTTCTACATAGGTCAAGTTGTTTCTTAAAAAAATGCTTCATATTGAACTAAAAAATGCTAAATAATGCAAAACCTGCCATACAACAGCTCAAGGGACAAGAAATGGTTAGAAAACAGCAAAGTCTTGGTTAGAAGGGTTTGTTTGGTTGGTTGGTTTTTGTTTTGTTTGATATAAAGTAGAAAAGCAATATACACTTGGAGAGACTTAGAAATGATCTTTTACAAGAGAAAAGTCATAAGAAAATTACCATCTACAGTTTTGCTATTAATCATGATGTATAATGGAAAAAAACTGCACTGAGTGGTGTTGTATGGACAATTCAAATATTTGATTTTTTTTTTTTAATTTATAACTGCAACAATGTACTGACTGTACACCCTGTAAGAATTCTGACACAGCTGTATAATCTAAGTCGAATTTGGAAACTGCCATGAAAATTAGTCCTACATTCATGAGGTAATTCAGAGTTAAAAACACCTTATCAAAGTCCTTGATAATGAGTTAGTTCCATATAGCCAATCAATATTTACCTATTCAGCTCAAATATACAACACAAATGTTCTCAGCATCACAAATGATCTCCCACCAGCAATGTTGTGTCTTGTACAGCAAATGCACTCCAGGAAAATAAGTAGCTTATAAAAAAATTTCCTCCCTTCTCACAAAATAAAAAGATAAATTCTTTGCAGTAAATTATTTGGTTCTGCTTTCCTAGTCATACGTCTCTGAATACATCACGTAAAATTTAGTTCAGCCAATAATTTATGTAAAATGTAGGCTACTAACGCAGCAGTACTGCGAGAGGTGAGCTCCACTGGCAGAGCTATGTGAAAGGGTTTTTGTCTCCACAGATCAGATATTTGCAAGTCAGCAACTGTAGTGGGGGAACTGTCAATAAAATTACGTGGTAGATGGGCTCAAGTCAGAGCCAGCAGTGCACGGTGATGGTTTTTACATTTGATAACTGACAGAAGTTAAGCAGAAGCTGAAGAGGTACATAGGGAGCACAGCGTGAACATAAACAAGTACAGTACTATCTTGTAATTTTTTTACCATATTAACTTAAAGCATCTTAAGTGTCAATGGAAAGCTGGAATTGATGCATGTTGTCATGGATGACGGCATACATCAAATGTGCTATTTTAAGAGGGTAAGGAAGCCAAGAATAGCTGAAGAGAGAACTACTCCAGTGCTTAGAAACAAAGCAGAAACGTCAAGGGTGCAAAGCAACTGTGTTGTTTGCCTGGCATCTTCAGGACACGATGGCTTCTCACCAGCAGCAACTGCCTGGTTGGAGAGAGGCTGGGACTTTCTCCTGACAAGTGCCAGGGCATTGTGCCGCACTGCATATGGATGTACAACTGGATGAATAACTTGGCTTTCTGGCAACAGGCAGCACACACCTGTTCCAGGCAATATGCTCAGGGAGTGGATTTAAAGCCTCCACTTGCTGATTTCTGGTAAAAATTCCAAACACCTATCAGGCCTTGCTGGGACTGAAGAATTCATCCCAAGTAACAGATTATTACTGGTTTTGGGAGAGGTGGGGATGTGTGGAGGGTGAAGAAAAAAACCCAAAGGAAGCCTTGAGTATATAGCTTCTCATTTACTTTCACTAGTGAATTACTACTTTACGAAGAGCAAAATATAAACTTGTTAGAACACTTTCCCCCCCTCCCCCATATTTTCAATTTAAACATCATTATTTTTACTTGAAAGTAAACTTTTAAGCAGACTCACATTTAATAGACATGCATGAAGAAAAAACTAACTAGTTTGATCTAGCTGCTTTTCCAAAAATTGGAAGACTAAGAACTGAAACAGAGTCAAATAAAATGGAATCATTTGCACAGCTCCGTCTACATGATCTGCAGTCAACTGTCATTCTGCATCCACCTTTTAAGGTTCACATACACACATTTTAAGTATGCTCTCAAGCAGAATTTCAAACAACTGTAGACATGCTGGTAGACATAGGAGAGAAAAGTCATTGTTCTGTTCTGTTCCTACTCTTTTTTTTTGTAGAAGACAAGAAAGTCACCATTGTTATCTAGGGGAAACACTTGTCCACAGGAATGGACATGGCAGTTCCTTTATGCAGCAA
This sequence comes from Antrostomus carolinensis, assembly GCF_000700745.2. Classification (NCBI taxonomy): domain Eukaryota; kingdom Metazoa; phylum Chordata; class Aves; order Caprimulgiformes; family Caprimulgidae; genus Antrostomus; species Antrostomus carolinensis. The sequence goes on from NW_010321333.1 coordinate 51,146, forward strand.
TATAAAGATAAGAGACTCCTTTAATTCCATCTGTGAATGAATGAAGCATGTCTGAGTGCTATCCCATTAAATATTGCTCTTTGGAAATTAAACAAAACAATTATTTCATCACCATTTGAATCGTTTCTCATAGTCATGTTCTAAGGAAGATGAGAATTTAGTTCTCTGTTTTTAATGAGCTGAACATATTTTGAAAAAAAGGCATATTACACTAATACTGGATAATCTTAATGCTGATATATAGGTATGTAGCAGATGGGGTAGAGTGTTCATAAGTAAATTAAGCTTTATTATTTTTTCTTTGTATTTGCTTAAAGCTTATTTGTGAATTCATAAAAATAATTCCTCTGGCTAAATGCACTTTTTAATTAGCTGATGTTCAGTGATATAGAGAAATGTAATATCTGTGACAAGACTGGTATCCAGTTACTCATGTAACTTAGTATCTGCATTGTTGCTAGGGAATATGCTCACATCTCATCTGTTTTTCACTATCCTAAGACTACTCCTAATGTTACCATTAAGGTTACCATGTACTTCAGGTGACAACAGGTTTATTTGCAGGTTAACTATTTGTAGATAAACCATACAGAAGTCTGCGACAACTAATCTTAAAGCTACAATAAGTTATAAAATCAGGCTGAAACTCTGAATTTCAGAGTGCTCTGTAGAAATCACTCACTCTCTTATTAAACAGCTACTCTTCTAATGTAAGCATCACCTAATAAGAGGGTAGATTGCACAGTGAAAGCATTTCAGAACTGCTTACCTTACTGCTATAAGATTTTCACTTAGAATTTGAAGAGATTTTTTTCATTCTGCAAAATGGCTGCTTGCTTTGGACTGCTAACCTATCTCAGCAACTTCAGAGCAGAGACTTGATGTACACTCCTAATCAAATCTTATTAGACTGAGAATAACCTGCAGTTGTGCAATGCTTAATTAATTTTGAAAATCTGACTATATATTTATCTAGAGGAATATATGTGAGCTGAGCTCCTCAGAACACTGAGCATTGTGATGGAGCTCCTCTGAAAATGCATACCAAGAATCACATTCAATGCAAGAATTTTTAGTCTGGGAAGAAAATTGCCACTCAGTGAAGTTTCCTTTAAAGATAAAGGTCTAAATGTGAGAACTTATTTTATAACTTTTTTTCCTTACTGAGTTTATTTTAATTCTTATTGTTTCACCTTTTTCCAGAAGCCATGCAGATTACCAGCAACATTTTGTATATAAGTAATAGAAACCAAAAACTGCAGAATAATTTAAAACTGAAGAAGCCTCTGTGGAAGTAAGTAGTTATCTCAAAAGAATTATTTCATGCAAAGGTAATAAATCTATTCAGTAAGCAAACAGAAGAAAAATAAGACAATAAATGAGCCATGAGCACATGAAGCAATAAAAATGTAGCAGAACTGCCATCTAAGGCAGCAAAACAACTAATCACAGTGCATAAGAAAAAAACCCACTGACTATTAGGAGAGTTTCAGCTGCTAATGGATGTAGAGAATGTTTAGGCTTGCTATGCAGAGAGTCATTTTGCTGGCAAGGCACAACAAGGACAGAATTCTGAAAACTGTGGGAAGTTTTCAAATGCTGTGTGAGAGTTAATGCTCTATACTTTTATTTTCACAGAGGGTTGTGTGTGTAATAAATATAGAAACAATTGAATGCACAACTTCCACATACAATTGGCATGAGTGATGTGATAACTGCACACACTGTAACAAGTTATGAAAAGCACATTAGGAGAGGGAAGTAAATGATCAACACTATGTTCTAGCAACAATGGAAGAAAGGAAAAAAGCAAGTAGTAGTACTAGTGCTATCAGATGTAAAGTAACAGTAAATATTGAATTTGTGCCTGGGACAGTGAAACAGCAGCAATTCCACTTTTGCTCCAAAACAACTGTTTTAGGTATTACAGGGCAGGCAGTATACAAAGTACCTGCTGAAATATTTAGGGTTGACAGCATAGGGCTAAAGATAAGCATTATTCTTGACTGAATAGCATGTTGACTGTTAATGAAAATCAGTCTTCAATATTTATTCTTTAAATGGAGCTTTCAAATGCAATAATATATAAAGGTGATTGAGACTAATGCACTGAGAGGATCTAGAGTCCTCACCTGCTTTCTGTAAGAGTTGCTGGAAACCTACTAGAGGCTTGCAATCTGAATAATGCACTGATAATCAAGTTAATAATGGCTGTAATAGAAATATTTCTTTGAAATACACTCCATTAGTTTGAGAATGAGAGCTTCTCCTTCTTACATTTTATAGAAAACTTACTATATGGACTGAGAGATTTCCTAGTGAAAGTAAGAGTTATTATCTACTTTTGATAATAGACCAAGGTCACAAAGTAAAACACTAACATGATGACTACACGACACAGGTAGTTTTCCTGCTAAATACTGAACAGCAAGATTACCTATTTTTTGCCAAAAAAACCACAACAAATTTACTTATTCTACTGTATGAAATACAGCAGGACAGATACTAAAGAACTGAATCTGCTTCTGGTATTCACATTTAACAAAGCAAACAAATGATTTGATAACCTTAGGAAAATGCCAAAGCATGAACATAAGGAAAGGACTGACAGTTGACTAGAGCATCTAAGTCTCCTTCTAAAAAAACCCAATAAAACTGAAAGAAGTGTAAATCTGGCAGTAAAGTAGAATCTAGTAAGAAACTCAGGATGAACAAATGCAACCTGAAAAAGGTTGCATATTTTAAGGGACTAAAACACCAAAGGATACCACTACACACCTCCCAGCACCACCACTTTTTTTTTTTCCTCTTGGTATCTTCAAACCAGAATCAGATGGAGAATGAGTTCAGTAATATAAGGTGAGCAAAATAAAGTACAAGACACATGCATAAAATACAATAGCCTGTGATATACAGGAGACTATATTAGATTATCTCATGATGCTATTGTGCCTCAAACTGTGAAAACTCACTTTGAAATGAACAGTAGAAAAATCTTTTTCTGATCTCACACAATATTAACACTTTGCACTCTTTCACTTAGCAGAATTCAGTTATTTTATTTTGAGTGACACTCTCCTATGACATATATACAGCTTCATAGTCAATGTTTAACATCACGGAAGGACAAATATCACATTCCAGTCAGAGCTCATCCAATCCCAGAGCTCCCATTGTCATGTGAGTGAGAACCAGAAAGCAAATACATGGTATTGACAGATTTATGCTGTGAAGTAAGTATTACATCACCTAAAAATCATGTAAATACTTAATATTGACTGTTTATATTCTACTGTATGTTACGTAAGAACATCTCACAGCTAAAATAAGTAACTGTCAAATTTTATATGCTTCAAAAATCCATTTGATTTTAAATCTCTTTTGTGTCTCAAGGCAACTCCTTTGCTTTATTTGTTTTGGGCTGTGGGTTGGGGATTTTTAGTGGTGGTGGTTTAATATTTTGTTCTCACAAAGATACATGTTGAAAATGCTCTATTGTTGCCATTGATGAACTATCCTCTCTATTTCATTAAAAATTAAATAAAGACCCAAAGGGTTGAAGGAAAATGGATTTTTCATTTTTCCTCCCTCTTGCTCTTGGGAATGATTTATGAAGTACAAGTGCATTCATAAACTATATACTATACCCTGGAGAAAATAAACTAGATATTATTCAATTGTTAGTGGTTTGTATTATACATGGCCACCACCAATCTTACGTTGTTTGTTGAAATAATTTTTAACCACATATCTCTCACTCAAACCATGAAAAACTGGATTGAAAAATGCCCCATTTATCATCCAGATCAAATCTTAAACTGGCTTGTCTCTCTTCCATAGTTAAACCTGAAATTATATTGTCATGTTTTATTCTGTTCGTTATGAACATATTGATATAATATGTTGTTACAAAAGCTGGTTGTTTGCTTCGCTGTCAGATTTAAGCAGCACATAAATGTGCACCATTAGGTAAGACTGTCCTGGTTTTTAGCTCAAACAGAGCTGGGTTTCTTTTTCAGTAGTTAGAATAGTGCTGTGTTTTGCTTTCAGCCTGGGATTTGTTATGAGACAGACACTGATAACATCCCAGTGTTTGCATTTTTGTCTCTGGAAGTGAAGGACTTTGTGTTTTGTTAGTCTACAAGAGCAAGATCTAAGGGGGTGAGGAATATTTAAATTAATAAGCTAAACTGGCATTTGGATATGCCAGTGGTATATTCCATATCATATCACAGCATGTCCAATATATTAGTGAGGGCTCTTCCTCTCTGGCTCTCTCTGACTCTCACTCGGGCTCTCACTCTTCCAGGATTGTGGTTTCAGTTCGGGATTGTTGATGTGCTGGGATCATCATCTGGGAACAGGCAGGGCTTGGTCGGCGGGTGGTGAGCAGTTGCACTGTGTATTACTCATTTGTATATTTTGTTACTGTTATCATTATCACTACTATTTTAATATTAGTATTATTTTAAGTTTCCTTTTATTTCTATTAAACTGTTCATATCTCAGATTACAAGCCTCCTTATCCTTGCCCCCCAATCCTCTTCCCTGTTCCCTGGGGATGGGGGGGAAGTGGGTGAACAGCTATGTTGGCTGCTGGCCAAGGACTAGCTCAGTGAAACTATCACAAAGACTTACTACAGCCTTCACATCAGTACTATCAAACAGCTTTCAAATTGTACCTGCCTTCAACTGCCTTTCTTAATCCCTGATGGTAAATTTAAACTGTGTGGAACACTGGGACACCAAAGACTGGCATGAGAGATCCCTAACAATCTTAAGTATCTCATACCTGTTAGGAATGTCTCTTTAATGGGGCAGGATGGAGGCATCACCTTATTCAAGCAGGATTTCAGACACTCGATATCAAGAGCGAGCCTTATGAAACTCCTGTGCCACTTTCTCAGTGACCTGCACTTTTCTAGTTGTCCTCTGGAAATCTGTAATACCCACATGCTTTTGAATGACCCATTAATTATCTATGAAGTAAATGTGAAGGAAAGGATAAAGATGGATCCTTAGACTTGCCTAAACTGCATTTGTCAGCAAAACTGACACTGACAGAATGACTCTTGGGCTGTATGTAAAGGGAGGAAGTAGGATTACCCTGTGTGATGCAAAAGCCCAGATGAACTGGTGTAAAACGAACCTGAACCCTTGAAATATTCTCCAAGTCTTTGAAGTACTTGAAAAAAAGACCAGTTCTCCCTTAAACCCCTTCTCACTGTGTATTTTCAGAGATGATCTGCACATTAGTTAATATTTATAAGCCACCCCAAAAAGAAGCTAATAGCTACTGCCACTCCGTAACTGTGGCAATTTAAACAGACACTGAACGGGGCTTGTGCTGTTGCTGTTGTCAAACACACAGTCAAGTTAACAGAAACTTGTTTAATGGATTTCAGTTTAATAAACACAGGTGAAAATATAGTTTTAATGATTTTAGAAAAATGGTTTAAAACTTAATCAGTTCCTGTATTACAGTACTTGTTCTGTCTTGCCATTTCGGATACCACTGACAGGCAGCAGCTACATATGTATTTAAAGTTCAATAAATAGCTGCTGGCAGAAGTATCGCAGGGAACTGCATGTAAACATAACCTCGGCAGCACTTCTTTTCCACTCATTCCAAGCTGCAGAGCTACAGCTACTGCAGCAAAGCTTTCAAACCGTTCACGTTTATCAATTACCCTACACTGGCCCTATGTAAGAGCAACTCTGAAGTTTAATTAATGGTGAGACAAAGAGTGCAGTAAGTCCTCCATTTTCAGGAGACAAAGTGATCCAAGCCCCATCACATAAATATTTGCTCGCTCCGGGAGTGTATGGAAGGAACGTAGAAGGGAAAAATGACAAAATTCAACAAAGCTGAGGTTAGAGGCACTCCCAGCTTCATAACACTGGGATTTCACAGAGCTAAAGGAAGATGACATGCCTTAGTAACTGTTGTTCAGTCTTGTTGTCTGGTAAACTCTGGAAGCTCTGGCACATACAAGGAGTAGGTGCTTATTTAATGTAAAGGTCTGAGGATACCTACTTCATGACACCAGCAAGGCGATTCAAATGCAATACAATTAGCTGTCTAGAGAAGTCGTGTTCCAGAAAGGAGCAGAAATACCAGTAAGAGCCTCTTTTCTCCTATTAACAAGACAAGTCCACGGAGAACCAATCAACCCTGCCACCACGGAGCCTGTGCGAGGATTGTTCTGCACTAATAGACTGGAAGAAAGTAAATAATGACGTTTTAGTATTCTGAAAGCTCTCTCTAAATCACAGAAGGCTCTAATAGCATAGTTACACATTTAAAAGTAATATCCACATTTCAGTAACATGAAATGCTGCAAGTGATTCATAGAGTAGGTTTCAAAGCCTTCCCATCCCCCACCACAATACAAAATAGCAAGAAGCTGTTATAGAAAATGCTTTTTGCTTTACAAACATGATAGCTTTTGTTTAGTGCCTTGCCAGTTGGCCTTTAAACAATTACTGAAATAGAATTTTTAAACTGAGCACTGAATTCAGCTAAGTATTTTAAGAAAGGCAATAAATTTGGGAAGGATGCAAATCACACATTCAGTATGCTTATATTTCTTCCTCAGTAGAAGCCTAGAACAAGCCTAGGCAAAAGTGCAGCAGCTGTTCACACATGGACGGAGCAAGGACGCACCCCTGCAATGGCTGTCTTACTGAGAGCTCTTGAGAGCATCAAACTTAAGCATCAGTTTGCCACAGTTTATTTTGCTGACCTGTGAAAAAAGGCACACACATTTGACAAGAAAGAGAGAAAGAAAACACATTTAAGTAAGAGGAAAGTGTGTGAAGTGCTGTGTATATGACAATGTGGAATAATCTTGGTTTATTTGTGTCCTGGGTTTGGACACAAATTTAAATTTGGTAGTGTTCCAGGAATTAAAACTGGGCCCAAGAATACCTTTTCCACTGGGACAGGAGAATATTTTGAACAGGGCATGCAAGAGAAGACTAAGGCTGCTACAAGAAAAGGACAAAGCAATACCCAGGAACTGGTTAAAAACTTCTATGACCAAATACAGTGGATTCTTAAAGCAATGGACAAGTGAGTCCAGGTGGAATAGGTGCACATGCTAAAATAAGCAAATGGACATTTATCATATCACACGAAAAAATGAAGTTTATCAAGACAAATATATTTGGACTAGCTTTGCAACAATGCATTGCTTTGGAAAAGATTGGGTTAGTCTAAACAGAATATTTCAGTCTTTCTTTCTACCTATACTTGGCTTTCCCCTCTGGTTTAATTTTTCCAACAGCTCTCCACTGAGCTAATTTGTTCTTTTTGGGGGCAGCACCTTTGACTAGTATTTCTGAAATGGCACAGAACTGATCTTCAGGTATGATACTGTAGTTTAACAGTCTTTTCAGCTGACTACTAAAATAGGACACTACTTAATAAAACTTTGGCTCCCCAATTCCAGAAAGGCTTCATCATGGATGAAGAAACAAACTTCTCAGGAAAGAACTACTTGCTTCAATGAACAACCACTGCAGTGCAGCAAAAAAACTGCGAAGAGGGCTGAACCTTAAATCATGTAACTGACTGTAGTACCTACAGCTGTGGGCTACAGGTTCTCTCTTAAAAATCCTCTCCAACCCAATTCACCTATGGTTACTTTTATTTAAAGTATTTTATTGAGAGAATCTTTCTCCAAAATACTAGAATAAAGTTGAATGAAAAAAGTAACAATAAAAATGCAGTCATCTAGAAAAGATAGCTTTCCTCAGATTTTCACAGTTAAAGCATAACGTTCCAATAGAGAGATACAGAGGAGAGTAATTTACAGCCACAGCCCATATGCTCCTTCCTGCATCCTCCTGTCCTCCCACCAGATTCATACACTACATCACTTTGGCATTAGACTAGTACTCCTTAAAAGCTGGCTTTCAGCCTGGATTCTCTTGGCAATTAAACCACTACATTGTTCAGATTTATATAAGGCAAACTAGACATAAAAGAAAACAAAAACAAATACCAGAAAACCAATATATCCAGTCAGTTGTGTAACTCAAAATATAATTGCACAATGGCTATTAAAATATTCCACACATCTTGTGTAAGAGATAGCATTCAATATATCACTGTCTGTTTCAGATCTACAGGAAGACAAAGCTGTGAGGGATGTGGTGTGATTACTCAATAATTTCATTAACTTATTTAGGAACTACACAGCAATAAATTATATAATGTAGAATATCACGTACCCAAAATAGGTTCTATTTTTCTCATAATGTTATTAAAAGCTTTAAACTCATTTAAAAAACCATTAAAGATAACTATCTTGAAATAAGTAGCAATTTGATACCTAGGCCTTTTGTGTCACTCGGATGACTATGCAGCATAGATAAACAGGGGCATCAGGAGAGGGTTGGCTGCATCTGCTGACATCATCACCCTTCTCCTCCCCAAACCAAGAAAATTCCTGCACGATGAAAACCTCATTCTTCACTAAAAACCAAGTGAGTCAGGAGCTTCTGCAGCATTTGGAGCTATTCATACCCAGACAGTGTAGCATCATTCTAACCCACATTAGTGCCCTTCAAATTAGTCCAGCTTTGTAACTCATCTGCAAAGTTTTGTTCCTCAGGTTCCCTCAGAATCTACTGAGGGCTGTCATCACTCTGCTAACCAACACTGATCACTCACTAAACAAGGTGGCTACCTGGGACAGGTGCCGGAATCTCCTTTATGGATGGTGCAGGTTTCACTCAGTTTTCCAGGCTCAGATCAGAGGTGAGCTGCCCCGCAGCCAGCAAGCATGCCTCTGGAGGGACAAAATGTTTTCAATACAAACATGCATATCCAGAATAAATATAAGCATCTGAATTATTTGAGAATTATAATATTTTATTTATAGTATTTTATTCAAAATAATAATTTTGAAATATTTGTAAGTTCTAGTTTTAGGACACAGGATACAAAATTCAGTAATCAAAGAGGCCCACAACGTATTTTTTAAGTACTGCAATAAATGTATATGAGGTTGAAAACGACACAGTTGATCTCTTACACAAATAGCTTATTATCCAACAAGTTAGGCTAGAGATTCAATAATAGAATACATAAACATGTAAGGAGGATTAGAGATGGCTCTGAGGAACACTCCAAAGGGTAGGAGCAGAAAATGGTAAAAAGTCAGCCAATACTAAAGTATGGAATAGTGTGGGAAAAGAGGCAATGCTAAAAGATGAAAGCCTAATTGGGGAAAATATGCAAAAGGTAAGCAGTGTAGATTAAATGAGCTAAGAGATAAAGACAAATTACATCAGGACTTTAGAAGATGCTTTGACTACTGGGATGATCAGATGCACTCAAATTCAGCAATGGTGCAGAATCACTCCAACAGAAAAACTAAAAATGTTTGGAGTTGTGAGAATGGAAGATTTCTCATCAGATCTCTACAAAACAATTACAAAGAAAGGTGGAAAATAGGGGAAGGATAAAGAAAAGACAGAATTTAACTGTATTATAGAATGCAAACCATAAGGCTCGGGTAAAGATGGATAGGGGGAAAAAAACAGCTAATATGGAGTCTAGAAAGAAAAAGTGCAGCCATCACTGAAAATCAAAGAAAAAGGTAATTGAAAAATTCAGAGGAAACATGACAAGAAGCCCAATTTTGGAAACAGAACTGTGTGGCCACAATATTTTCTTTTCTTTGTTTGTTTTTCTTTCTTTTTTTTTTGTCTTGGTTTTAAAGTAGCCTGTCAGAATGGTCTCCAAGTGTTAGAGAACAAACATCACTTGCATGAAAAGACCAATTCATTTGTGAAGTCAGATTTTTTTTCCTATTAGGTAAACAATTACCTTCTTGCATTAAAATATATCATCAATACCTAACTGATGTTGTATGACATCTTCTCTGTCTTTCTACTTGTTCCAGGCAGAAACTGTACCATTTTGGAAAGGAAAAAAACTCCTGTGCCAATAAAGATTTTCTCTACACATGATCTCCCTCTTTCCTCTATTTCATTTGTATGAGTGAGAATTTTTGTGCTGTATGCTGCAAATGCACATAGTATTGTACAAAATTGATACTTTAGCCTTTTCAGCATTCTCTTTGGGATGTGCAAGTCTAGTATCTCTGCAGATACATTACGAAATGATTGATTCTGCAAGAGTATTCCTTTGTACTTTTGAATGTTTTAATGATATAAAAAATAAATTGAGTTTGGAACTTTCCATCCTTTTTCTCTTTTCTAAGGTGAACATGCAATTTATTTTTTTTGAGAGAAAAAAAGCAATCACACTTCAACCATCAGCGTTCTCACTGAAACTGCAAAGCACCACACTAAATGTTTATCAGCATCCCTCTGACAGACATATGAGAGCACCTACTCACTAGTGTAATGGAAAGTGTTATGATTATACATACTGAAGCGATTGAGTCAACAATGACTTCAATAGAAGAAAAAACCCTTGATTAATAACAAGTGCTACTAAAAGAACAGATTGTTTTATGAGGAATGGATCATAAAGAAAGTAGCAATACAATATGTCCTTGTCCACTGGCTGAGAATTGGTAGAGGAAAGAATAAAAAGACAAATGTCTGAAGATCAGTAACAGTTTTGCTAGAAAGATTTTAAAATCAATTTCTCCCTTATCTCTTCTAATTCACAATGTGCAAATGTACCAGAATAGGTATTACATGGTTATATGTTTCTGGAAACCTCTTTCGTATTAAATATGCTGCTGTTTTCATGTTTTGTACTTAATTCATGTGAAAATAAGGAGGATGCACTGCTTTCGTACGTTAAGTTAGTAAACCATTTCTATAAATTAAATACTGTGTGTTTACATACTCCTAAACACCAAGATGTACACACACAACCGACTTAAAAAAATGTTGATCCAGTTTTTACACAGGGCAGGAAAACCTTTTCATCATTAAAGAAGGCAAAGCTGCAAGATAGGGATACAACACGTTTTAGTCTAATCCCAGACATTTGCATGCAAGCAGTGTTCAGTAGCGAAGAAAACAAATCAGTGTCTAAATGAATCATTTACTGTGGTTCCATAAAAACATTCCTACCCTTATTTAGACAAACATCATGATTTTTCTAAAAGAGAAAACGTATAGGTGTAAAGAACAATCATAAAACACCAATATATCTCAGCGGCATCGGTAATCCCATGATACTGTTAGAAGCATTGTACCAGGTACAGTTTGAGAACTGTCAAAACCAGGAAACCCCATACAGTGGTAAAACTCTATACAGCCATCAGCAAAAGACTGTTAGAGATCCTGCTGTAAATCAACTTGCTTGTTATTAGTAGTAAATAGCAGTCAACAGAACTTAGGAAGATTTTTCAGTTAAATAAAAAAAAAAGTCCAAAAAGAAAACCTTTAGATTTGTTTTTCCCCTTAGCTTCTTAACTAAAAAATAATTTTGAGGTAAGACCTGAATCAGAAATTACAGTTTCAGAGAAAATATTTTTGTATGAAGTACATAGATCAGCTTTTTTTTTTAAACTGTTTTAGAAGTCACCAGATCTAATTCCAAAATAATTTTGCAATTTTACCATACAGTGGTTGATCAAGACTGATGGACATTCTATAGCAACATTGTACAACTACCCATGTGAGACTGCAACAGTACAAAACCATTAGCCACCACACTTCTGTGAAAGGGATAAATAAGCCTCCTCTCTCATGTCACTCCAGGGAGAGGCAGGAACTGCAGCCACCACCAAGAGTGGTACCCACAGTTTCCATTGATTTGGTCCTTTAACAGAATGTCTGAAGAGTGGCTTTAGAGATACAACAGGAAGGCCATGAGCTGCCAGCAGTTTCAAACTGACAGCATTAAACATCCAAATGCAAATCTCATCTATGCATTTTTTTTTGCCAGTTCCCCTGTACTTATCCACTCTGGCACCAATGTGGACGAAAGCAAATAGTGCTGAGATTTAGTTCTTGGTCCATCTCCTATTTGGGTTTGAATACTATTTTGTGCATTCAGTGCACTGCATCCCTGACTTCAAAATTTATTCACTGCTTTCTCCAAAAGTTATAAAGCAGACAGGCTGTACACACGTGCACTCCCACAGCAGAATCCATGATAGCCACCTGTGAGACTGGCGTCACCAGCAGCAGGCTATCGTGGAAAATCACCTGTGCTGCTCCAGTGTACAGTTCTGGATATGGACTTAATCAACCCATTCCATTGCTTCTATTTTTTATCAATTTTTACTTGTTAGAGTGCTTAAATGAAATCATCATAGCCAAAATGACTGACTTGGTGCATATTTGTTTCTAATCCTTTCAGGGGAATGAACAGATCTGCTTTCTTAAGAACGACAATCCTAGCCTCTTTAGCAATAACACTAACCAGATATTGGCATTTTTTCCTGAAAACATCAAGATCTGTTGCTCTACAACAAATTGTTTCTGACGCAATGTCAGAGTATTGCAGCTTGAGAAACCTATTTGGTGAAAACAAGAAAAAAAAAAACCTGAATGCAGATAAAAAAAATTGGGCCCACCCTACTAGCTGTTACAGTTATAAAAACACAATTTTCAAACCAATATCTACATGTTTCATGTAGGGACAATGCTAATTTATATATTAAGAATACAGGAAACAGTTAATGACTGGATATTAATGAATTTGGTAAACAGACTGCAAACAGTACATTTCTGATAGGTTTTGCCTTTGCAGAGCTCTTGAATATTCTGCCTCTGAATCAGCAGAACACTACAGTGTCTCTAATAGGACAATTATACCAATAAGTATAAAAGTCATTCCATTTATTTTAGTGGCACGACTCAAATCTAAGTGCATGCACACTTTAAGTATTTTTCTGCAGAGTGACCTTTAGTGTCCAGCTAAATAGAAGCATATGCTTAATTCTACATTTTTAGCTATTCCTGACCTCAAACTGAAGCTTAATATTCCACAGATATCTCTATACTTTATTTTGAAAAAAAGGTAATGGGCTTCCTTTCACTGTTGTTTAATACTGAGCTTCTTGCTGCTGCAATAAAACAGACCGGTAGGCTCAACAGAATAGAAATAGGAATTGGGAAAAATCCATATTGATGACACTGTATTATTAATAAATTACCTACTGTGAACTTTCCATGAATTATTAAAGCAAATAAATCCTATTTGAAAGTGTTATAGATACTAGATAATTTATAAATATGGGATCATTAAATTATAATTCCATCTTTTCCCCTGATCTCTGTCTGTATTTCCATTTCCAAATGGCTTTTTGATGTCTGTGCAGTATTATTTGGTATAGCTGTTTATATATGAATTTGAATGCTCCTACTTCAATGCACTGTTGTCAAGCTTGCTCTGTACCTGGTGCCCCTGCAGGTATCATAAAAGAAGAGCTGCTTATCCAGAAGCTGCTCTTTGCTATGAACTGGTTCTTTGCACCACACTTTCTAACAGGACATACACACATGTCCTTCTACACCAACACCTATTTCTGTCCCTCACTGCTGGGTAGTGAATGGGTAATTGCATTTTAAAGAGACCATGAGGGGAAAAGGAAGGAGAAATGTGAAGATGTATGTCAAGTACTCAAACAACTTGTAGTGGCAAATAACCTTTCTTCTACAAGTTTACTTCTGCTCTCTAACAGTTGATAGCTCCTAGCAGTTCTGCCACCAGATTTCTGGAAGAAAAGTGCACTGAGTAAGCCATGATTGCAGACATGGGCTGCCTAAGGCAAACTTGGGGATAGTGTAGCACTGAGCAAAGGTAGGGCTAAGTGTCCAGCATGCTGATGGCTGGGTGCTGCTGCCTGAACTCTGATAAAAGGCACTGTGACAGGCTTGAAATTCTCCGTTGCTACTTATACAGCCAGCCTGTACACATGTGGAGATCCACTGGACAAATGTTGTGCAGAAACTGCAAATTTTATACATCTCACTGATGGAAACTGAGAGTTGGGTGACTGTAGATGATCTGTACCTATGCAGTTGAAAGTTTTCCTGACACTGGGGATGTGAGATAAACTTCTCCAAGGGGAGTTCAGAAGAAGGGAGAGTAATCTCCTGACAAATCTAGATTTCCCCGAGTTGCTGGCCCCAAACTTCTTGACACTATAAGGAAAAAGGCGCCCTGCAAAAATAGTTTTGATATATCCAGTATTACTATTTTGATATGTTTTTTATGTTGAAAATAAAATGTAAAATTTCCTTAAATGAAGGAATAGAGAATACAGGGACAAACTCTCCAGGCTTATAAACCTACAGAGAGCTTAATGGAAAATACTGTGCATTGGAATGATCTATTTTTATTCCAGCAAATGCAATTTCTCTCTCTTCTGCCTGCTGTGTTTCAGATACAAATCAAAATAAATCTGTAGTAATTAAATTAAGAGCTTACACATGCTGGTTTGATTTGTTTTCATACCAGTTTTTTCCATACTTGACACCTTCTTATATTTTTATTTTTCAGCTGAATTTAACATGTACCACAAAGGATGGTACCACCAAGACAGTATTGTGTTAACACTGTTCGTGCTTTCCCATCTATGTAAGCCCTGACCAGCAGCACCTATTCTTTTCTTTCAAGTACTGAGCCAGTTGGGTTTAAAAAAAAAAAGAAAAAAGAAAAAAGAAAAAAAAAAAAAAGATGTGACTGTAGTTGTATATTTGTAGTTTTAAGGTTTGTAAGAATGTCTACCAGGGATCAGGATGAGATCAGTCTACTTACACGAAGTTTTATCTATTCTCTGGAGGCAGAACTTTAGTATACTAAGCCTCCTGAAAGCTACGTAGCAATTAGTGTCCAAGAAAATCTCAAAATAATTTTTCTAGGAATAGCGGGAAGAAGAGTTGCAAGCAAAGAGAGATGCTCAGAATATTAATTCTGATTTTTTTTTTTTTCTTAACTGTTAAGAAAAATCAAATTATCACTAAAAGGCACTGTTATGTGTGGTCTTAGGCAAAGTTAAATTTTAGCAATCACACGCTACTGAGGAACAGAGTGAATGCTGTGTTTTCTGTCTCATTGCCCCGACTCTAGAATGCAGTGAGGCTCAGGTAAATGCACAAACACGCTGCGCACTTTGAGCAAAAGATCTTACAACCACCATCTTGCTACAAGCCTGTAGTAGGATTTCACCAGGATGAGAGTGACCTTTGGGCCCTTGTGCCTAAAATGATTTGAGTTCCTCTAGTGTCTTGCTATTTCTAGCCTTGCTGTTCACCAACAGCCTAAGAAGGCTCAGTGCTGACTTTCTTCCAACCAAGGCAAAAAAGGGTTCAAGCCCAGCAGCATTCAGATCTTCTGGGAACTGCTGTTTGGTGCCACAGGCCTCCCTTGTGCTGGAAAGCATTAACAGTCAAAAGATATGGGATACAATCACTTTTGTGGAAGTATAAGTGAAATGTGTCAGGCATATATATATATATATATTTATTTAT
>NW_010321334.1:0-15483 GCF_000700745.2 Antrostomus carolinensis
CAGAGCGCCGGCGGCGCAGGAGCCCCCGGCCTGTGCGGAGGGGCCGGGTAGGAGCGGTCAGCTGCGGCCCCCGAGGAAGGAGGGCAGTCGGCTGAGGGCCTGGTGTGCGCTGCCTTGCAGAGAAACGCGAAGCGCAGCGGGAGCAGGAGCCGTTCGAACAGGAGCCGGTTCGGTTCCCGCGAGAGGGACTGGCTGAAAGAGGACGTCAGACGAGGCTGCGTGTATGTTTATGGAAGAGATTCTGCGGCTGCCGCTTCTTCAGCTTTGGTTCTCTGTACAGTGGACACCCCAGCGTCTGAGATCTGTGATGGAGAAGGGAGGAAAAACCTCTTTTTACAACTTCACGGAGACCTGGTCAGGTGAGGGCTGAGAAAGGATAAATTTGTTTCAGAAACCTTTGCTTTAGGCTTGCAGAGTTTCGTTCACTGTGTGAGTTCTGTTTGCTATGTGCCTGCGTATGTTAGCAGCGGGATACAGAACAGACAGAGGTGGTAGGTAGCAGTTGGATACAGCCTTGCGTAATGTAGTTCATAAAAATGAAGTAGTTGTCTGCCTTCTACACATCTCTTAGTTAAGCCATGGGTGTTTTGGCTGGTGCTTCAACCAGAAATACGTCCTCATTTTGTAGGCAGAGACTGCTGTTCACATATTCCCTTATTATGTTCTATGTTATGGACGCTTTAGTGTCCAGAAAACTTAAGCTATTTAAGAGGCTGTAAACAGTTATTCTGAGTCAGCAAAACATGTCAGGTATTTTCACAGTTATGTCATGTAATATTTATGTGTTAGTAATTTTTTTTCCTAAGAAGAGTTGACAGGTAAATAATTAAAGGTAGACAGAAAGATAACGTAGTAAGGGTTATATAAAGAAGGCTTGTGATGGTTTGGCTGGATTCACCCTTTTTGCTTGCACCTTGCAGCCAGACACAGCCTGCTCTCTAACCCCCCACCCTCCCTTGCCCAGGGAGTAGGGGAGAGAATTGGAAGGAAAAGGGCAAGGAAACTCACAGGTTGAGGTAAAAACTATTTACTAATTACAATAAAATGATAATTATATCAACGGTAATAACAGAATATACAAATGAGCGATGCCCACTGCAGTTGCTCACCACCTGCAGACCGATGCCCAGCCTGTGCCAGCCAGCGATCCCGGAGCGGAGACAGTCCTGAAACCCCGGAAGAGTGAGCCCGAGCGATCCCCGAGTGAATACCCCTGTCTTCCGGTCAACCTGGGTTAACATACTGACCTGACATAATATGATCTGGAATATTTCATTGGCACATCCAAATGCCAGTTTGGGGTTTTGCTATTCACTGCGCTTCTCCCTCCCAGTCCTGTTGTAGCTGTGAAACAGCCAAACACAGTGGCCTTGAGCTCCAGCAGCAACTAATAACATTAGTACTTTTATTAACATTCTTCTCATAACAAGTCCTACACTGAAACTAAAACACGGCTGTTCTAACTACTAAGAAGAAAATTAACTCTGTCCTAGCAAAACCAGGACAAGGCTTAAGCATCCGATTATATGTTCAATGCCTGCAGTCAATTTAGGCTGATAATGGATAGCTCAGGTTTTAATGTGCAGGAACTTTATGCTGTGGGTGTATTGCGGACTCCTCTAGGTTTACAAGCTCCCATTAAGTTTATTAGAATTTAGACTTTGCATTGATTCTTCTTGCATTGATTCTTCTTGCATTGATTCTTCTGAACTTAAGCTTCAGTTATAAAGTTACCACTCCTGTTCTCAGGGGGAGAAAATTGCCGTGGTCTCCTTACTTGAAGGCAAAGCACTAGAGACAGCACATGCTGAACAGGACTAGTAGCTGGTTTTTGACAGTGAAATGAAAGTTAGAAGTTGCATGTGTCCCAATTTTAAAAAAGTTTGATAGGTAGAGTGAGAGAGTGCTAGTGGTGAGAGATGCAGAGAACAAGATGTGGGTAAAAATTATATTGAAAAAGTATATTTGGACCTGTTCGCCCAGCCTAGCCTGGGCTGTTGGAACCAGGGATAGGTTAGTTAGAAAAACATAAGGAAATTTTGGACCCTATCAGTGGGCAAATTTTTCAGCATTTAGAAAGAAGAGCAGATCATGAAAAAAGCTAGGTAAATCTTGTAGATGTGTTGAGAGAGAAGCATTTTTACTTTTTTTTAGCTCTTGCTTTTGTGTTTTAATTCTTTCAAATATTTGTGTCTCTTCTTGTACTAGGTAGCTGTGCCTGTCTTTGATTTGCAGCAGGCTTTGCACTGGATTAGCAAATTGGTCCTGCTGCCGGTGTTTTGGAAGCAAGTACGGACTTGTAAATGTTTACTTGCAACTCTTTTTGTCTCTTGGTGCATCTAGTGCTTTGTCAAGCTTTGCCTTAAATTTCATTAAGAGCTCTTGATTACAGTGTGTCTCTTCCTTGTAATTTTCAGAATGTATTTGCTTCAGAAGAGATCCCTGAATTACTTCCGCTTGTTCTCAGAGA
Organism: Antrostomus carolinensis; assembly: GCF_000700745.2. NCBI lineage: Eukaryota > Metazoa > Chordata > Aves > Caprimulgiformes > Caprimulgidae > Antrostomus > Antrostomus carolinensis. The sequence continues at coordinate 2,471 of NW_010321334.1, forward strand.
GAGAAATGGGAGTTACCAGTATTGCTTCAGTAACACCTGTGTTAGTAACAGGAAGCAGGCCTGAATGGTACCTGGTTGCATGTTCATAGGAAGATGACAGAATACTCAAGATATCCCCATGCTGCTGTTGTCATTTGTCAATACCTTTCTGATTATATTTAGAGCTGACTGGAGACTAGAGTCTTCAAGGCCTGACATCAGCTTATTAGTCAGTAGAAGCTCCAAGAGATGATTTCTGAAGTGAGAGGAAGGGGGTTATTTCATTTACAGCCTTCTGGCTAGCAGATTGATCTATTGCCGTGTAAAACAAAAGGAGGGGGATCAAAGTTGCCCTAATCAGGCTTATCAGACATTGAACGGTAAGAACTGTTTTCAGGGTCAGCTGTATATCAACTACATTGTCTTTTCATGTTAGAAACTTTGCTGTTTTGGATTAAAACTTTGAGGGTAATCCTGTTTCTGATCCAGAGTTCCTGTGTGGGAAGTGAAAGAGTTGCAATGTATGTACTTGAAATACCTGAGGTCATGTTACTTCTTGAGGTGTGCCCTGTAGGACATGTGGATGACTAGGTACTTGTAAACAGTGCATGTTTTATGAAATTAGTCCTGCTTTAATTATGAGATGGCATTTGTAAAGCTGTCAATAATAGTGGAAATACTAAAATATATAATCATTAAAAAGAATCAGAAATATTTTTGTTCTTTAGTTGAGAAGTGCAAAGGTTCAGTACATACAGTAATAAAATGTTTCACGTTAACACATGCAGTAAAATGACGTATGCAAGTCAACAAAGTTTAGTAGAAAACAGGTCTTACTGAACAAACTTGATCTCGATGCTTTGAAATTTCAAGCTTGGTTGCCAAAGGCATTAGTCATTTATTGCAGTGTGTGATGTCGGACGGGGCTCTGAGCAAACTGATCTAGCTGAAGCTGTCCCTACTCACTGCAGGAGAGTTGGACTAGATGAGCTTTAAAGGTCCCTTCCAACCCAAACCATTCTCTGAGTCTGTGTTTAATGTCATTGGTACAAAAGCAGTGAGTAAACCAGTAACACTTGTTGGCTGATACCTTAAAATTGGAAACTGTTATGCAGTACGAGCATGTTTTTTGGATGAGAGGTTAGTGTGTGTCTGAATGAAGAAAGGGAAACTTGCACTGTTCAGTTGCTCTGTTAATAATCTGCAGCTGAAAGAAAGGTAACAGCTCAGGAAGGCATAGGTGGAGGGAGTGATGAGTACTGAGAAGCCAGTGCAACAGGTTGAATTAAGGTGGTTTATCACACAGTATTCTCTGGAAACACTGCTTTCAGTATTGCTGGATATAGTTATGTAAAAACCCAGTGTACCGTATACTAAAGAGGAGAGGAAGGAGACTATAACTTGCAAAAACTGCAATTCAGGAGGACTCATGGGCTGAAGAGATATGTGTCCCACATATTTGAGAGCAGGTTTGATCCAGGAATATAAATACTGTTGAGTAGAACTAAGAAGTCTCTGTATTTTCTGTAGTCAGTGTGTGGGTACAGAGAATGGGTATGGTGCTAGCGCTTACAGAATGCTGGTAAGCTAAAAAAAAAAAAAAAATCAGTGGTAAAAATTATTTTGAGTCAAAGTAGACTCACCCTACTGCAAGAAAATGTTGAAAGCACTTTGAGCTTCATCTTGAAAAGGAAGTTTGAAATGGTTAGTCTCATGATTTATAAATGCCTGTTTAAAGAATAGGTGACAAGTTGAGGTCCAGTGACTGTAATCAGAAGCTAGGCGCTTTTAGATTAAACATGAGGATTTTTAATGGTGGATAATGAGTGGACAACTGGAGCAATTTATTTTAACTCCTATCTTAGATTTTCAGTGCTTAATCTGTTACCCTAAGATTTTTTTTCCCTGAAGTAAAACTTCTAATTTAGCTAAAAACTCTGTTATTTTTATTGCAGAAAATAACAATTCAGCATCTCTGGAAGAAATGAGATGACAGGATCAGAAAACATCTTTTCTGTTCTGAATACACTAAACCTGATGTTTCAGGAGCACTTTCTCTTTATTGCCATTTATCCATGTTAGCCACTGAATCCTTCCTATGATCTATTGTAATTCTAAAAACATCTCTTCTTTAAATGTGCCATTTGAGTTAATTTGCCAAAGCATGAGAATCTTGCACTGATGAGAGCTAAAGAGAATGGGAAATTTCTTCTTTCTTTCTTTTTAGAAGTTATTCTTCAAGATTATTCTTATGTACTTTGCTCCCAGCTACGTTTGGGCTAGAAATTTAAGTAGAGTTCTTTTAAATCTTTCAGTCATTGTACATAGAGGGTTTTTTAATTGTTTGGTGTCTGCTTTTTGTGCAGTATCTATGGTTTTGTTTCTTGTTGTTGTTTCTTCCTGGTGCTCCTTAAATCATGGAATGGAAATGGTCACTATGGATTGTATGGCTTATGCTTGTTGCTTTTCCTCTGTTTCCCTTCTGCAATGTAATTCTTCAAGGGCTACGGTTCTTAATTGCTACTTGAAAAGCAGGGAGTGCAGACCACAAGGATGCATGCTTGCTAAACCTTTTCAGTGGAGCAGAACAACCAGTATGTCAGTATTTCTTACAAGTTAGCTATGGTGAGACTTGTTTAATCTTTTTTGCCTTCTCAAACTAGTTTCTTGTATGTTTTGACAGGAGGCTGGAGCCCACAGAAAAACCCCTTCAGATTGTGTATGACTACTTGGCTGGGCTGGGTTTTGATGATCCTGTCAGAATGCAGGAAGAGGCAGCAAACTCTGATCTCGGCTGTATGATTCGCTTTTACAGTGGTAAGAAATTCTCTGTGTGCACACCATTGCTGTTCCTGTAGCTTTAACTATGAGGTACAACTCAGCTGAAGCCAAATTCATTTGTTTTACAAATAGCTACATCAAACACCCAAAGTTTGAAGGGAGAGCATATGTTAGATTGGCTGGGAGAATGTGGGGAGGACTTCCTCTCAATGTAAGTTGCTTGGAGTATGGAGGCCAGCGTCCCAGGCTGGATAGGGCGAGCTCAGAGACCAAATGTTGTGAGGTCTTTGTGTGCTTCAACAACAGAACAAATGGAAGAAGCTCTCCAGGGCCATCAAATTGTTCATCTATGTCAGGTGTGACAGGCATGAATTGTATAGGGTCACACACTTTCTCTTCTGGGGAATTGTCTTAATTCCTTGTACTGCTGTAGCTGGACTTCTGTAACTTGTAAGGTGCTGTTAGAAATGCTGGCTCTGTCTGTTGGTGACCTGTATCCTTACTGTCCATGGGAAAGCCTGTGCTCGGTAACTGGTGTGTGGAGTGAAGCCTGATCAGAGTTACATTCAAGGCCAAGCTCAGGAGCTGCAAAGAGTGACAGGAGCTTGCCTGTCCCTAGAAGTTAAGACCATTCTTGCACATAGCTTGAGGAGTTGTGAAATAGCTGGGATTCAGAGTAGAAGTCCTTGAACATTGCCCCTGGATGTTTCCTTAGCACTAGGACATAGGTATCACTGATGTTTTGGAGAGGATAAGGAAACTGGAGGATTGGTGTAGCTTCTTAGTAATGTTTGGTGTTTGGAACAATGCTGCTGTGCCAATCAGTAGGATACCACTTTTGATCCCATAGTATTGTGTTCTTACAAGTCTGGGGCTGATCTTTCAGCTTGGTGAGATCCAAGCAACTTTTTCTGATTAGGGTTTCTCGACATTAAAAGCTATCTTATGCCAAACTTCATGTCCCTGAAACAATGCTACTGTTGTAAATAAAAACAACAGTTAAATATTTCAACTAAATTCAGCCTGGTATAGGCATTGAAACAATACTTTAAATTTGGCAAGTTGAAGATCCTGCTTTCTAACTGAGAAACAGTATAACATCTTTAGTCAGTGGTTAACTTTTTGCTCCTAATGAAAGTCTGGAGTATGGTTTGCATCTGGAAGTGGGGCATGCATAACCAATAGCAAGAATATTTTTCCAGCGGATCTAATTGGAGGGTTTTTTTCATTGTCTGGCATATATTTTGGCTACTCGGTTCCTCCGTCTGACTTCAGGGTGGGATGGAATATAAATACCTGCAGGTTCATGCTGCTTACGCATATCAGGACACTTGCAGAACAATTCAAGACAGAAGCAGTTTGTCAGTACAAACTTAAAAAAAAAATATTCTTTCCTAAGTAAAACAAAAGACCCATTACCAGGATCTGTTTTAGGGATTATTTAGGATAAAATTAAATATAAATTTAATATGAGGAGATTCTTAATACTGAAACTCATACATCTATCAGGTCAGGCTTATTCCTGTTCTTTAAAGGATTCAATTGAGTGACTATTTGGAAAATTTTCCTAGCCATTAAGATAATGTAAACAGTGGACAGAATCTTGAAAATAATCTGGGAGATTTGTCATTATCTTTGGGCAGGTTGGGGGGGAAGGGTCAAGGAGGTAGAGTGATCTAAAAGTAAGTATATGTGCATTAGAAGGCTGAAGTAAAATTCTACTTTGCTGGTTAGAGTCATAACTAGCAATGCACACAGCAGGGCTGTAACAGTCAGTGCTCGAGTCTTCAGAGAAATAACTTCCTTCTGTAGCTGATTTTCCAGGCCTTCCTTTACAGCCCGGTAGAAGCCACTTATGTCATGGTTTCTGTGGCTTTAGCTGGCTTAACAAGAGTTTGAAATTGCTTTTCTGTTGCATCTGAACGAAGGATGTTTGGCAAGTGTATAAGTTTGCTAAAGTCTATCATTACCTGTAGATTAAAAACACACTACGTGGCAACCGTTATAACATTGTACTGAAAAGTCTACTGTGGTTGCTTATCAGACATTACTGCTCTGAGGAAGCTGTTTGTGCTCTGTTTAAGACTTTTTTTAAAGTGCAGCTTGTCTTGTCTTTACTTATTCTTTACAGTAATGGATTTTTCATGTTACAGCTGTGTTGCTATTTGTCCTGACAGCTGAGAATTAAGAACAAATGGAAGGTAAATACTAATATCCTCTTTTTCTTCAGAAAAGCCATGTCAAGTGGAACAGTTAGATCGCATCCTGCTCTCTGGAGTCTATAATGTACGCAAAGGAAAGACCCAGTTGCACAAGTGGACAGAGCGCTTGGTAGTTCTCTGTGGTACATGCCTCATTGTGTCCTCAGTGAAAGATAGCCACACAGGGAAGATGCACATCTTGCCTCTTGTTGGAGGGAAGGTAAGACTTTTTTTTGGTTAGTTTCCTGTGGCTTAGAAAAGAAGAACAGATTATAATGGGTGTTATCGACAAGAGTCTAATCTAGGCTTTTGTAACAAATTACTGCATTAACGTGCAGAAAGTTGTACAATGCCTTTCTACTTGCTTTGCTTAGTAGCAGTAGTCTTAAGGCAAATAAAACTAAGAGACACTGGTTCTGCTTTCACACTAGTAGCTGATGTTGTGAATGAGCATTCTGGAAATTATTACTTGGATCTATGTCAGCAGAAAGATGTTAAGAAGGATTTGATCTTTCACTATTAAAGGGGGCTTATAAGAAAGATGGGGACAAACTTTTTAGTAGGGCCTATTGCGATAGGACAAGGGGCAGTGGTTTTAAACTAAAAGAGGAGAGATTTAGACTAGACGTAAGCAAGACATTTTTTACAATGAGAGTGGTGAAACCCTGGCCCAGGTTGCCCAGAGAGGTGGTAAATGCTCCATCTCCAGAAACATTCAAGGTCAGGTTGGACGGGGCTCTGAGCAACCTGATCTAGTTGAAGATGTCCCTGCTCATTGCCGGAGGGTGGGACTAGATGACCTTGAAAGGTCCTTTCCAATCCAAACTATTCTATGATTTTATGATCTACTTCTGTGTTTCTCTCCAGGAACTTTACAACTGTGTTTTCAGCAAAACGTAACATTACTGGTAACGGTAATATCTCACCTTAGACTTCAGATTCATTGCTGGTGCTTAGGCAGACTTTTGTTTTCAATTCTCCCTTTGCAGGTGGAAGAGATGAAACGTCGGCAGTACACACTTGCTTTCATATCTTCTGGAGCACAAGCTCAAACATACCATGTTTCCTTTGAAACACTAGCAGAGTGCCAGCGTTGGCACCGACAGGCATCCACGGTGAGGCCCTGGAGACTGCAGTAGCTTGGCTGGTAGGCGCAGTGGTAAGAAGGGGTTTCTGAGGCAGGCTTGGTTTGCAGGCAGTGATGAAGCTATGATGCTGGAGAAAGTACCCAAGACATTTTCCATCTCTCCATTTCTTACATGCTCAGGACTACACAGACCTTTTAGCCTTCTCTTTCTGCCTGTGCAACAGTGTTGAGTAGTAGATCTGCATTTTTTCACCCCTGCTGCACCTATTGAGAATAGCTAATCACAGGTCACTAGAACAAACACCAGGGACTGGCTGACCTTACAGCCATAGAAACCTATAAATTGCACCTGTTGCCGGATGGCTGGGCTGGCGTCAGGCTACCCTGATAGGTTTGAGTTAACACAGAGATCGTAGGTCAGCAAGGAAGTGTAGTTTGTTCAGAGCTGTGTCCTTATTCCACATTAAAGTATAACTAGATGGTAATAGCTTAATGCTGAGCCACGCTTTGACCTCGTGTGTACATATATATATATATATATATATAAAATGTTCTTTGCATAATGTTATGAAATGTGAAATGAGTTCAGAATAAAGCAGGTCCTAAAATCTGTAATGGGACACTGAAAACCTCGAAACAAAGCATACTTAATGAAAGGAGATCTGATGTTTGCAAAGACTTTATAAAATGTTGCAAATCTGTAATTTATGAAACCTTTTTCATCATAACAGGTTATCTTTCCAATATTATACCCTGAACAAGCTAACAAAAGAAAGTCAGAAGAAGTAGATAGGCCCAGCAGAGGTTCTGTAAACCTTAAAGGTCTGAACTGGAAAGTCAGCTTCTTCCTGTTGCTACTTGCATCTTTGGAAGGCACTCAGAGGTTATGCTTTCTCAGCAGAGTTTCCGCAGCCAAAGATACGTTTTTCTCCATTATGGTCTAATTTCTAGGCAGCACCTGTTGCACATACAGAGCAGGGCTTTCTGGGTGTCCTGGTTGGTATCCAGATACACATCCTTGTCAGGGGGCTTGCAGAAACAATAGTAGCAAATGGCATAAACCCATACTCCGTGGACTCAGGTTTCCTGTATGGACTCTTACCTGGTGGGTACAAGGGAATTCTTTAATGTTCTTGCAGATTGTTTACTACTTGCATTCTTTGCCCTTCTGTTAGGCTTCCGGAGAAAAACTGTTGCACAGCTGCAGCTCTTCCTCCTTTTTTTCAGGTTGTGTCTATGCGACTTAGCATGGTTGATCTTTCGTGCTACAGCCTTGAGGAATTACCTGAGCACCTCTTCTACAGTCAAGACATCAGCTACCTCAACCTACGACACAATTTTATGAGATCAAGTGGAGCAGGGAGTCTTGACTCTCTTTGCAGGTCTGCAAAGAATTATTTTTCTTCTGAATTTGGAATTCTTGACATGTGCATCCAGGGATGAAGAGGAGGGGAAGCATATTGGCCATTCCTGTGGGATGGTAAAAAGCTTGATCTTCAGGAAGCTCTTAAAAATGAAGGGGCTAGGAAGTAGAACAGAACAGTGCAGACAGGCATAATCTTCCAACAATTTTCAGTATTCAGTAACTCCCTTCCACAGATTCTTCGTGTTAAGTTTGATCTGAGATGAGCCTTGTGGAGCGATATGTCAATTGTGTGGACACGATGCAATAGTTGGTAGAGGGCCTGTGAGACTCCAGCTGTGCTTTGGGAACTTACAATGATCTGCTTTTAAAAGAGTAGCAGTTGTGCAATGGTGTAGAAGCATGATGTGGTCATCTTTGGTAAGTGAAGGAGTCTTACAAAAGTATTTTTAAATTAATTCCTGAAAACCAGAAAAATTTAGAGGAAAATTAGTTGATATCTACTCTAACCCTCCTAAAAAGAATTCAAGGAGTTGCTCAATTAATTTTGAAAGCCATTAGAAGCTTGTAGCAATATTGTCAAATGGCTCTGTGTTTGGAACATATTGTGCCTTAAGAAAAATGGCTTTGGAGAAACTTCGCAAAACTGCAGGTTTTTTTGTTGTGCTTTTGTTTTGGTGTGTTTATCTCTAGGGGCCTATTACCAGGTTATTTCATTTTTCTTCCTACAGAGTAATGAGATACCTAGGTATCCATGAGGGTATACAGGGAAAAAAAATTGCTCACCTGTGGGAATTCTTTGCAGTTTCATTGAGAGACAGAGTCTAGCCTGGTTTTGTGTTAATTCCAGACTTGTTCAAATGTTTTCTAACTGTTGAATTGTAATAGCTTCTGTTACTGGAAAAGCTGCTTAAAATAATTTAAGATTTTGCTTTCTACTTCTCTCTTCAAATACATTGTATGATGTTGAAAACCGTATCAGAACTTTATTTTCTAAAATGCGGTATCCTTGGTTCACAGGATCAGCAAAGGGGCTTGAAATTTCTTTTGACCTTGCATGTAGTCAACAAGAGATCTGACATGTCAGAAACTCGACTCTTTTCCTGGCAGTGACTATGTCTGATGAAGCTGAAATCCTCAAACAAACAAAAGCCATAAAAGAAGCCCTCACTTCACACAATCTTGAATAAACAGGTAGCATTAGGTAGCCCACATAAGGCTGCTCATTGCCTTTTGAAAAGATTTTCTTTCTGAGGTTTTTAGGATGTTTATCAGGTCACAGACCCAAATTAAGAAACTTGCTCACTTGCAGTAGGCATTATCAGTGCCTAGAGATTGTCAACTCCGAATAGCACAATTTTTTGCAATGATCAGATCTTTTCCTCTGAGGAAACCTTTGAAGCTCTAGGAGTCTAATTAGCTGTAGCTATAATAATGGAATAAAAATAATTCACTAAATAACCCTACCTGTTTTGTTATGTCTCCTAGCTTATTTTTTATGTAATATACTGCCTTTCAAGTATCTCCCTTTTCTGGACAACATTATCAGGTCTGATATTCATAGATAAGTGTGTGTTTGTGCACACACATCTGTATAAATATGCATATCTATTATCACCATTCTAGCTAGGTGATACAGAGTGGTACTGGGATGCTTTGCCAGCAGAGCAGGATGTTGCGTTAAGTTGGGAATATTTCAGCACAGCACCAGCTTGGGCTGCTGAACACAGGATGGTCATCCTATTGAGCATTTGTTGCTGTGTTTCCATAGCTCTTTGCTGTAATCTAAATATGTCCTGTGAGAGCACAGACCAAAACTTGAGGAACCATAACAATTTCAGGATCCTTATTCCCTGTAATACATGGTTCACATATACAACTTGAATGAGAGTTGGGTTTGCATTCCATTCCTACGTCCCTACTGCTTGAGAATATTGGGGCAAAAGGAGAAGGAACAGAAGGGGAATTCAGAAAGCTTTTGAATATTTTCCATTGAGTATGACAGCCTGCTCAAGGAGTCTCAGACCAAGCTCTATCATGCACCAGTTGCCCTACAGCTTTTGGAATCTTTTATGCCCCTTTTGTATTTGCTTTGAGGGACAAATTCTAAAAATTGGTTACGCTGTTGCATTTAATGCCTCGCCTCTTGAGGCAGCTTCTCCCCACACTCTACTGATGACAGAGAAAGCTGCTTGGTGTGAAGGACAGGTGCCATAGAAAGAGCCATTGTAGAACTTCAGAGAAAGCAGTTTCATTAAAGGGTTTTTTGACTGTGTCCTGTCCTAAATGTCTTAAAGTTGAACCAGTTAATGAGAAAGTTCAAATCTGTAGGTTTATCCTCATTGTTTCCTTCTTTTCCATTATTGCTGTGAAGTTCTGTGTGCAAGTTTCTGATTTTTGTATCATTGTTAGATCTTTGCATCATACAATACGTTCTCTTTAGGAAAGCTAATATCAATAGGGCATCTTTTTCTTTGGCTTTCAGTTGTATTACAAGAGAGTCTGTTTGTGGCTGCAGCAAACATAAAATGCCTATGCGCTTACTTATATGACAGGGTGCTTTCTCAAAGTAAAAAAGCCCTGTCCAAGTTTCAGGTATGCTCCCTCCTTCAAAAAAACCAACCCTCACCACCCCCCAAAGATCGTACGGCAAAAGAGAAAAATATAATGCATAGTTCCTATACAGATCATTCCAAGTATTCTGAATCTGAAAAAGGGGTCACTGTAAAGAAGAAAAAAATTCAAAACCTTTCAGTCTTATACTCCAAGACAGCTCAAGTTAGGAGTAATATTCTCCCTCAAGCTAATTAATTTTGGTTTTGTTACCCATGTTAAAATGTTTGCTTCAAAGTAAGAGCTACTCACCGTTGCCTAAAGTGTGGTACGTGGAGCAGAGGAATGAACTATATGTTTCCAAGAAGTACTTCTCTGGTACATTACATTAGATTCACAATTGTCTCATAGAAGTATGATATTAATTTCCCCACTGAATTAATTTCTGATGGTTCCAGTTTGGATGGGGAGGTTATTACCTAGGGAAAAATACTTTCGTTTCCTGTAGAAAGAGGTAGGAACTCCTTGAGAAGAACCTCCTGCATGTTACCCCAGCCCATGCTCAATTTCTTCTCTCTGTTTGGACCTAGCACAGTGGTGAAAGGAGCTGGAATAGGCAACCATCTGCTAAGCACAGGTGGGACTGTACTGACTGTGAGGGCTGTGTCAGTACTTGCATGGCTGTACTTACGGTGCAGTCTGCCAAGCAAGTGGCACTTTAGATGTGGAAGCTCTGCAGGTCTTGGGGCTTCCCAGCGTGAAGTCAGGGCTTTCCTGGTTTTCTCTTTCACAGCTCTGTGAGGCCTTCTGTTGTGCCTAGCTTTAAAAGGGTATTCCCCTCTTTTGTTTTATTCTCAGAATAGTTCCAGTTAATGTTTTCAGCTCCTGTTTTCCCAAGCTGCATAATTGTAGTCTGATACTCTAAATAATTATTTGAAGGTAAATTTTTTGACTTTAATATTTTTAATCTTCTAAATCTTGGTAACAGTCACTAGGAGGAAGCCTGTCAGGAATCAGGGTAGAAGGTTGTTAGCATTTTCTGAAGTAAAACCGTGGTATTTGGTCACTTTCAGCATTACCACTGAGATACAGAATATCAGTGACTTAAACAAAAATTTGTGCAGAAGCTCCCATAATGACTTAGCTGACTGTATCACCAGTGTACAAAGACTTAATTCTTTGTGACTGATTTTGTAAGTTTTTGCTTTGAGATCATGGAGGTTTGTGAATTAAGTAGTATTCTTGCCAATAGGTTTTCTCAGTTGAAGAGCCTGAACCTGTCTTATAATAGACTGGGAGAGTTTCCTGTATCACTGTGTGAGATCTCTACTCTGACAGAGCTTAATATCTCCTGTAATGGACTTCATTACTTGCCAAGCCAGATTGGCAAACTGTTGAAGTGAGTATATTCTTTTTTATCTGTGGTCATAAACATCCTTGGTGCAGTTTCTATTAAAGTTTTAATTTATTGTATAAAACTTTTCTGTGGTAACTTCTCACAGAGGTCTAGTCATTTTTGTCGGCACTAGTATATTTTGATAGCTTTCTACAGAACTGGTTGTTTTTTGTGTCAGAAGGAAGATTTTAACATGGACATACTTGGGCAGTCTCATCTGAAAATTTTGTCTTACAGTGTTTGCTGGAGTAAAAACCTTCTTAATTTTCCCCAGTAGCTACACAGAATACATAAGAGCTTAAGCTTAGGTAATTTTAATTGCAAGAATATTATTGCATTTGTTTAGATAAACATTGGTATTGAGCTGTTGGTTCATTGTGGCCTGCTCTTACTCCAGCTTATATCTTTAAAAGAGTAGTATTTGCACCTACATTGGATGTAGTATTCACTATAAGTGGCTGAATCACCATCCCTGAAGGTATTTAGAAGACCTGTAGACGTGGTGCTGAGGGTCATGGTTTAGTGGTGGACTTGGCAGTGTTAGGTTTGCAGTTGGACTCAATGCTCTCAAAGGTCTTTTCCAACCAAAACAATTCTATGATTCTGCGTAAGCAAGTCAAGCTCTATGCAGGCTTACAGTTTTCAGAGGTTTACAACTTAGTTATGGGTCCAGTCATCTTCATAACCCCTTGAGCCCTTATTCATAAGAACTTTTTATGTCTCCAGATTGCATTTCTACCACCTCTAAACACTGTTCAGAAAGTTCCTTGTTGGAATATAATCATAATGAGGGAATTGTATTTTGGGGGTTTGAGTCTCAAAAGCCATGCAGACTTAAAAACAATTCATCTTGCAACAGAAAGCTACCCTCTTCTTTTCTGAGTGTCTGAAAGGACAACTAGAATGTAAAAATCTGTTACCAGTGCGTTAGTGTGGTAGGAATTAAACTGTGCCATAAGGGCCACAGATGTGCATAAGTGCCATAACAGTAATATGAATTTCCAGCGATTGGATTATGAAGGTGCAGTTGATTTTTATTGTTTATTATGTTGGGTTTGGTTTTAGTTTGTCATAGGTCTTTTAAGCCTTTTAAAGCGTATTGTCCAACATGCTAAGTGAGTTCTTAATTTGTAGAAAACCAAGTGATTAAGTAAATATCTTTCATTTACAACGTAAGTACCGATTTGTATTTTGCTTATGCTTAATCTTTGGTACAACTGGAATTTTACCTCCAAAATAACTTGGTAACTATTTGGTATTGCATACATGCAGTTCCAATCCTATTACATGCATAACAAAAGTACTCCACTAGTTTTATGTGTGTAAGAATAAAATTAGCTGTTATGTGCTTTTAAAAAAAACACACTGCGACCAGCTAGCTATACAGGGAAATTCACTGAAAATGCTAAATATGATGTTCATTACTCTTTGCTGAATTTCTTTCTTTCTTTTTTTCACTGCTGCAGTCTCCAAACCTTCTGGCTTGATGGGAATTTCCTCACCTCCTTACCAGAAGAACTGGGAAGTCTGCAACAGCTCAGCTGTCTTGGGCTTTCCTTCAATAACTTCTGTGAACTGCCAGCAATTTGTGAGAAACTTGTTGTCGTGGACAAACTAGCCCTGGCAGGGAACTTGCTAGAGGCCCTGGACCTT
>NW_010321334.1:15523-33314 GCF_000700745.2 Antrostomus carolinensis
AGGGAGGAGACTTGCATATGTATATAAACCAGATTGCTAATTTCCATTTACAGCAGAGGAGCTGTGTAACTTCTAGTACATTTTGCAATAAGCTAGGTGTAATTTTTTTTTTTTTCTCACTGGTTCTTTGGCTTTTAGGGAGTTCTGTTTCTGAGGGCGTGCAGAATTCAATTAAGAGAAACAAGGTTACCTGAGCAATGCCTGAAGCTACTGAACGTGACTCAGTCCTCTAGTTTTCTCCTTTGATATGCTGTTACCATGAATTTCAGTAGCTCTTTGATCTCTCCTACCCTTTTTTGCCTCCGCCTGGCCCCACCAGAGCTATGATCCTGATTCTCCAGGCTGCCAACTGCAGAGCTCTCAGAAAGGGACAAAGAACTTCTTGTCTGTGGCAAGGCAGTCTGGTATCTAGTCTCTGCATTAGCTTCCTGTGTCAGTGCAAAGCAGCTGTCCCTTGGCCTAGCTTCTCATTTCTAGACTGGTCTTCAGAATCTCTTAAACACTGGGGAATAAGTAAGATGGTTTCACATCACAGTGCAGACACAGGAAATTTTTTCTTTATATTCACTGCCTGAAATCCAGCATTGCTCCTCACACATTTCACTGTGCTCACCTTTGGCATTAGCCTTCACCAGAACTCTTTTCCTCTTCTTTCTTCTCTTCTTACTGATGTCCAGTGTTCAATGTCCTATTTTTCTGATTTTGTAACTCTTGTCTCTGAATGTTTAGGCTGAACAACCTGAAGAGAGCAGCAGCTGACACTCTGGAGGGGAATAAATCTGTGACTTACCTGGATTTACGAGACAATCAAATAACAGATCTAGATCTGAGCTCCTTGATCAGCCTGGAACAGCTGCACTGTGAGCGGAATAAGCTGAAGGAATTGACGCTGAGTGGCTTCTCCCTTCGGGCCCTCTATGCCAACAACAATTGTATGTCTCTCTACCTTCTTGACCTACCTTATTCCTTCAAGCCCTGAGAACAAAGGAAAACAGCTCTTTGCCCTCACCTACACTAAAAAATACTTACACTGATGTTACAGTAGTGAGACCGTGTGAGATGGGTCTTTTGGGGTCAGTTCCTAGGGATCACATGTGCATGTATGTATACAGGCTGTGTAACAGGGGAGATTGTGGTGTTGACTTAGTATCCAAGGAATTAGTTTTCCAGTGAGATCTGTTTGAGAGTCCACGAATAAAAGTGCAGTTTTCCTTTGTTCTAGTGCCCCATGTGGCAGACAGAGAAACGAGATAGTGAGAAGCTGTAGTGCCATATGGCAGATGTATAAAGTGTGAACTCTGTCTTGGGAAGGATGAGTAGGGACCTTGAGTATCCATGGAGTAAGACTATGAGTCTCACTTGCCAGTTAGTCTATTTCTCTGTGCAGTTTTCCCTCTGAAGCTCTACAATCATAATTATTTGCTTTACTTCATCAGATCTGACAGCTGTCAATATTTATCCGGTTCCTGGTCAACTAACACGTCTAGAACTCTCTCAGTAAGTGACTATACACCACAGAATATAAAGCAAATATCTGGACACCTTTGCTGTTTTATACCAAAATTTTCTGGAGTTTTTAAGCTTTTGAAAGAGTTGAGAGCAATTGAGGGAAGGCACTGTATCTTCGCAACAGAACTGGAAACCCCAGCACTGAAGAATGGTGAAAGTTCACCAGACCAGAAGTCCCTCTGAACCAGTATGACCTGTCTAGATGACTGGCTGTCCTTCAGCTGTAGGCTAGAGTCAGCAAAAAAAGCCAAGCAAGGACTACTGAACTTGAGGCAGCTTACTGGGCTGAATGATGGGAATTTGTGGAGCAAACATTTAGAGTAGCTGCCGGTGATCTCTGCTTCATTGCCTACAGCTGCCCTTGAAGCAGCATTGCGAGACCTGGAAGATACAGGACCTCATCACCTTTTGCTTCAGTTCTGGGTTGAAGCAGGACAGCAGGATAGCGTAGGGGTGCCCGTTCTGCTGATGTCAGCGCTGTAAACAAAAGGCTCTGATCAGCAGAGCCGTGCATCAGTACTCTCTACCAATCATGCACCAGCTCAGTTTGCATTACACAACTAGCCATGAGGTAAATTCCATGTGACTAGCTCAAATAGTTACTCATTTTCTGCCTATTGTTTTTGGTTTGGCTGTCACTAATGTCATGCAGCATTCAAACGGGGGTATATTCCATATGGAGTGCTGCTGTCTAGCTTTTCCCTTTTGCTTTTCTCAGCAATCAACTGCAGTGTGTCCCAGACTGGGTCTGTGAAGCAAAGAAACTGGAAGTTTTGGATGTGAGCTACAACCTCCTTGGGGAGCTTCCATCAAGGTAACCAAACCTCCTTTTTACACAAAGCTGAGCTTTCTTGTATGGTGAGCTGGCTGGAGAGAGAGAAGCAGTGCTATTCCAGTTGCTTTATTCTTTGTTGTGCAGAGATATAATCCACGTACTTTCTCTGTGCAGCATCAAAAATACTCTGTATTCAGATTGTGGAAAGAACTGACTTCCAAATCAGCTTCTTGAATAGCAGAGGCCAGGTAATTTCATCCTATGCTTCTGGCTTCTACTGCAGCTGTTTGCATCTGAAATAGAACACACTGCTATGATTTGTTTGTGTTACCATAGTGTCTGTGAATGCAGGTCATAGGTGAGGCCCTAATATGCCTTGCATTGCCCTGCAGTGGTTTCACCTGTTACCTTTCATAGGGCGTTATTGCAAAGATACAATATAGTTGATCTCAAAGGTAGTTTTCACAACACATCATCAGCAAACTCCTTTCTCCTTATTTCCCTTTCAGTTTCTACAGAAATGTGGTAAAGGGGACCCAAGAACTAATCCAGTTTTGTAGATGTTTATAATGACTTCTCCAAGGTATCAGGGATATCATGGGAAGAAGCAAAGCACAGGTGTTCTTAGCCGAACAAGTGTATTTGGTGGGTATGCGATTGTAATGAGCGAGACACAGTGTCTAGGGTAAGCGATATCGAAATTGAACGCAAAGGTGGATTGCAGTGAAGAAATGCAGAGAGCAGGTTGAAGCAGTTAAAGCAGCAGGCATAGGAAGTGATCTTAGCAGTGACATTCTAATGGTTGTCAGAGACAAGACTATATACATCAAAAGCGAGAAAAGGATGTAACAAGGATGTAATAATGAGAACTTAAAAAATAATTTTAGCCATGCCAGTGGGTGAAAAAGACCAAATTTGTAGTATATTATGCAAAAAAACCATGCAGAATTCAGACACAGAAATATATATTCTTAAAAAAAAAAAAAAAAAATTCAAGCTGATTTAAAGATTCCTAAGTGCTGGAATTTACTTTATCCATTTGGGATTTATTGCGTTTGTGTGTTTGTCATCAACACTGTATGTATGTCTTGTGTACAGTTAGAACTTTGCCAGCATTGACTTTCAGCCATTGATCAGGTTAATCCAGCAGATCAAAGTTTGAAGGGCCTTGCATAAGGGGATATAGTTCACCATTAAGTTTTCTTTTACACTTAGTTATCCAGAAACAGAATTGTATCAAAGTGGTGTGTGACAGTGTTGAGTGGAGATACCCAAGCCAACTCTGGATGAGTAAGCTTGAATAAGGAAATTGGTGTATCTGCATTTGAATGGCTTTTTCTTCCCAGTATAATTAGCTTTAAGAAACCACAGCATACAGAAAGAAACTGAATGAATTGGCCTGCACAGAGCAGTGCGCTAATGCAGCTTTGCCATTTCATGCTTCAAAGCTATTCTGTACAGGCCTTTCAGAATATAGTCCCAAATTATCACCTCACCCAAGTGGGCAGGGTGGTTCTAGGCTACGTCTGCATATGTTCAGATATCCTTCCTTAAAATTCCTGCAAGCAATTCCCTGCAGTTCATGGGGATAGAGGCCTCTTCCTTCAATAAGCGCTCAATTCTGGAGAATGTGACAGCAGCCTCAGAAGTAATACAGGAGTGCTAAGCAGCCTGTTAAAGCTCTGAATTTAAGTTGGCACAGGGGAAGCACTTTCTGCCTCCAAGTGAAAACAGGCATTTAAATCTATCCTTTGTGGCTTCCCTTTTTTTTGCCTGCCTAAGAGAATGCTAGGCATATGCACACGACAGACTCATATCGCATGTAAATGATCTGCAGTAGCATAGAGGGAAATGTAGATACACTTCTAAGCATTCAGAGTGACTGAGGCACCTTACCATGTGTGTTTTTCTGCTTTGTCATTGTTTACATGTTATGGATCAATGTATTTTAATTTTTATCTGCTGTACAGTCAAATTATAATGGATTAAATACTACCTTTCCCCTTTCCATGGATGTGAAGAAGAGTGAGCCAAGCTGATGTAGAAAACCCTGTGTCTTTCTAGGATCCTCAGGAGCTTGAGCCTTCGGAAGTTGATGGTGGGGCACAATCGTCTGCAGAGCCTTCCACCTCTCCTAGAACATATTCCACTGGAGGTGCTGGACCTTCAGCACAACCTGTTGACCAAGCTTCCGGAGACACTCTTTGTCAAGGCTCTGAAGTGAGTGACAGTAGCAAGCGTCTTTTGTCTGCATTAACCTTTGGAGCTGTAACGGCTGATAGTGGTGGCATCTGTGTGACTATCCTTGCAAGGTGCCATTTGCATAAGAGATAATGAGGTGTATGCTTCATGAGGAAGTAATTCAGGTGCCATGAGGGAAGTCATCAAGCTCATTTGAGATAATCAGTCCATGTTACTGTTTAACTACTGGAAAACAGAGGTTTGCCTAACCAAACAGCCAACCGAAGAATTAGCTTTGGTTGCAACTGTTTCTAAGATGATGTTACTGCCTTTTTCTTTAAAAGTAATGCATAAATTCAGGTGCAAAGGAAAAAAGCCATACATATTTCCAGATATTACCGCAGAAAGTATATCAGGTCATTGGGGAGCAGCAAGAGAGACCCTTACAAATGAAGAACTCTTCTTAACTATTCAGACATGAGTCTACCCTTCTTTTAAAGACTCTGAGTAAGAGTTTTTGCAGTCTGTTTCCACCAGTGTTACCCACCCCCTCCACAGGCTCTTCAGTACTCACTGTTTACTGTAAAATGCTATGTGCATCCACAGTGCTATACAGCTAATAAGTTATTAGTAGATTTGTAAATCTTAATATGAGTAGGGATGTTACACTGTGTTGTGTGGCCGCCTCATGCCGGTGCTCTGTCCAGACTGACATTTGTATAGCTCCTTTTCCTACTGCTAGTGGAGTGGTTTAGTTGATGTGAAGTCTGATTTTTTGTACTTGCTATGGTTAGCCTCAGGTACCTGAATGCATCTGCAAACAGCCTGGAGTCCTTGCCTTCTGCATGTGCCGGGGAGGAGAGTCTGAGTGTGCTGCAGCTGCTTTACTTGACCAATAATAACCTCACAGATCAATGCATCCCTGTCTTGGTGGGACACCCAAGCCTACGGATCCTGCATCTGGCAAACAACAACCTACAGACTTTCCCCGCAAGGTAAATAAGGCTGATGGGTGAGATAGTGCTCACCAGGAGCACGTTGCCTGCCTTACTGCAGTTGTACATGAATTGGTGTCAAAGCAAGATTCTCTCCCTGTGGCTTGATGATAAAAGTCTGCCTTCCTACACACACACACGGAAGAATAGCATGTTAAGGGGGACTGGCACAGGGTACTGTTGGCTGCAATGGTTCCTGTCCTCCTGTTTGTGCTGGATGTGTCTGTGGGGATAGGGGCAGTATTTCTTCACAACTTCAGTGCTACTGGCATGCAGCTTGCCATGCTGTGTTTTCTCACTTCTCAGTCTTGCCAGAAGAGCCTCAGTCAGACTTGTCTGAACTTCTGACCGATGCAGGTCATATAATTTAATCTGTTAATTTACGTACCAGGTTTATGATTTGACAGTAGAACTTGGACACTGCTCTACTGAAAATCATAAGGAGATATTGTTGGTTGCGAGTTTCTACTTGAGTCCCCTTTGTGACATGTATAAACATATGTGACATGTTTATACACTGTTCTGTTCTGAGTACCTGTTAATCTGACTCGAGCCTTTTCAGAGCCGTATCTCTGAGGATTGTTTCCTCTCTAATTCCAGCTTGTACAAGTTCCTATATGCATAATGTTACTTAGCTAATTTAAATCACATGCTCTTAAGGTAAGTTCATGTTACTAAATAGTTCGTATTACTATATGTTGAAACTGAGATTCCACCACATTTTTTATCTGCAGATTTTACTGGTGTAATTCGGTGAGAGTGTATATGTTTTTCTTATTAATCACTGATCTATTGACTGTCATTGAATCAAAAGTGCCTCCCCACAGAACCCTACTAGAAGGACTTACACTGAATTCTTAATTCGTTATTACTTTTTAATATCTTCCGCAATCCAGTTTTGGCGTATCAAATAGATTTTCTTTGGACTATAGTAGAGTGCTAGTGCTGTACTTGTAGACTTCTGTGTCTTCTTAATTTGTAGTCTCATAAAAACCAGCAAATTCTGTTGCATTAGCACAAAGATTTTAAGGAGATTTTTTTGTTATGTCAGCATAATTAATTCAGTATCGATTGCATCTGTGCAAGCTTTGCCATGATTCTTCCTCGCACTGGTCAGGCAAAACAAACATTTTCATGTAAATCTGTTTATTCCTACAAAGTACCTTGCCACAACTTAGCTATTTTTTGCCAGTTTTAAAATTAAGACAATACAATCTTTGGCTTTAGTGCTTTAGAAGTTAGAGGTGAAGAGATCTGTCTGTTGTATAAATCCAAGCCAAGCTTGGGGATCCTGAGCTCTTATTAGAGCATCTATTAGGACTCTTGGTAAATTAGAAATGTAGCTTCAAGGGCAGTGTCTATGGATACCTTATCCACAGATTCAAAAAGTGACAAGTTCTTGCCTATAAGGTATAGTGATTTTTGTTTCTCTTTCAGCAAACTCAGTAAACTGGAACACTTGGAAGAGCTTAATCTGAGTGGCAACAAACTGAAAACAATTCCCACAACAGTGGCAAACTGCAAGCTACTTCATACACTTATTGCGCACTCTAACGAAATCAGCATCTTTCCAGAGATCCTGCATTTGCCCCGTATTCAGGTATTCTTATGGAGAAGGTAAAGAGGTAGCAGGGTAAAGTTTTGGTTGGAGATTAAAGAGTAACTGCTAGGAGAGGAACTGGAGATCCCAGAATACGTATTTCTATATCTGTTGCCTCTCAGAGCTGATCAAAGATGGCTCATCTCTCATTCATCTTCACCATCTGTCTCTGACTTGGTGTATTTCTGGTTTACCATTTGAGACAGCAGGGAGTGTTACGTAGCTAGGCAGGTTTGTATGTATAGGCCTTCTGTTATCTTTAGTGTGACCTCTTCTTTCAGTATTGGAATCCTGGTTACTACAGGTTATAATTATTTGCTGCTTATAAATTGTTCTTCTACTGATAGGTCATACCATTTTCATGACCTATTTGTGAGATACAGTCAGTAGTGGGGTCATACGATATTTGGAAAGGAGCACTGGAGGAACTGATTACATGAGAGAACAGAGAGTATTTTCTTTGTCATTGTGCGCTTTTTTTTGATACTGCAGTTTGTGGACTTGAGTTGCAATGAGTTAACTGAAATCCTAATCCCTGAGGCACTGCCAGGTGCCTTGCAAGAGTTGGACCTGAGTGGAAACACAAACCTGGTGCTAGAACACAAGACACTGGACATCTTCAGGTGAGCCATGGAGATGCTAACTCAGTAATGACCTGCACAGGGAAGGGTAAACCTTCCCAGGGTGGGAAATGGGGTAGTAAAGTGTGTTTCACAGCACTGCATAATGTTATAAAGTTCTCTGCCTGAGGCAGCTGAAGCTTTCTGTCTTGTAGGAAGTAAAGTCTGGGTCCAAAGCATCAGAGCAAGCAAACAATTTCTCAGGTGATATGAGGTTCTCCCAGCTGTCTCTGGCATAAGTAGCCAGGTATCTCCAGAAGGCCAAGACCTTAAACTCCTCTCCTTGGTGCATTTCTTTCCACAGGCTGCTGTCTAAAACTGCATAAGGTGCTTTGGCCACAAGCTGTTCCGCGGGGTCTAGGAGAGAATAACTTCTGTTCTTCTCTCTTTGTAGTCACATTGCCACACTGAAGATTGATACCAAGCCCTCCCTCTTGGCAGACTCAGCACTCACTTCTACCTTCTGGAGTCATGGAGTAGCTGAGATGGCAGGCCAAAGAAATAAGTGAGTATTGTGGTCTGCTGGATGCTGACACTGCTGTCTTCTCAGGCTGTTAGGTGGAGTGCACTGCTGAGCACCAAGCAGACTCATTTTGCTCAAGAGCTCATCCATCCCTCTGTCTCTCCAGATCTCGTGCTAAGTCTTGGTAACTCAGGTCTCCACATTGTCCTTACCCTCAGTTTTCACACTTGTCCTGGGATGCTTGGACTTTGCTTCCCACCCTAGCAGGGATGCTTTTTCTTTGTCTTGCCTCCTTGGCTGTGGTCAAGGAGGGTTTGTGAGTTCAATAATAAACTGCAGCTGTACATGACATGGGACAGTGGCTTTGCTGCTCTTTGAGAACAGCATTCATGATAAGATGCCTGATGGCTGTGGTTTTGGGGACCATGTAATCTTTTGAGACACATTAACTTTGCTTGTATGCTTTTCTAACAGGCTGTGTGTGTCATCCTTGGCACTGGGGAGCTTTGCAGAAGGGGTGGAGGCTGTTTATGGCATGTTTGATGGTGACAAGAATGAGGAGCTGCCACGCTTGCTGCAGTGCACCATGGCCGATGTGCTCCTGGAGGAGGTACAGCAGTCAGGCACCATGTTCATGTCCAACACCTTCTTGGTCTCCCACAGGTAGGACAGTGAGCAAGCTGGTTCTGGTGGGACCTGCATAGGTATATCACTTAATGGGTTAGGTGGGGTGAGGCAGCCCTCCCGAATCCCTGTCACTGGAGTCTGGAGCCTTCCTACACCTTCTCCTCCAACAGAAAGCTGGGCATGGCTGGGCAGAAGCTGGGTTCCTCTGCTGTCCTTTGCTATATTCGTCATGATGTGACTGATCCAGCCAGCAACTTTTCTCTGACGGTGGCCAATGTGGGGACGTGCCAAGCCATTCTGTGCCGAAGTGGAAAACCACTGCCTCTCTCCAAAGTCTTCAGCCTTGAACAATGTTCAGAAGAAGCCAAGAGAGTCAAGGAGCAAAAAGCCATTATAACAGAGGTTAGTCTGGACCCTCTTCACTTCAGCTTCCACCCTCACGTAAAAGCTTGGTACAAATACATGAGTTCTGCTGCCTGCACAATACTACAGGGGAGAGCATGGCATGAAGGTGTTTGAGTGACTTGTCTGATGCTTCCTGCTCTGATTCTCTTGCTGATTAGCTATTCAGAATGACATATTCCTAAAACACCTGTTATGGCCTGAGAACTACAGGTACGGGATACCAAGGATGGCTTGGGGAGAAAGGGAGGAAAGAAAACAGGTGGGATAGCTAAAGGAGGGGAGGTCCATAATACTGTGCATGACTTGGGTGAGTGTGGAGAGGAGCCATTGAAGAACAGAGCAGGGTCTGGGAAGTCACCTTGTCTCAAAACCCACAAAATGGGTGGGTGCTTCTTGAAAAGTGTTATTCGAGTTACCTCTCTTTGGATTTCTTCTATGTTTTACTTAGTGAAGGTACAAGATTAGTGGCCCTTGAGACATGCAGAACATGGATATAAAGTATATCACAGGTTAAAATTTTAAGACAAAAAAAGACAGAAATGTTCATTGTTTTTATGCTAAAGTATTAAAATTATTTCAGGAGAACTCTGTAAAGGTTAGCTTTCTAAAAACTTGGAAGTAACAGTGAAGTTCCAAAGAACTGGAAAATACATTGTCAGTGAAGATCTGAGAAATCAGTGCCAGTTGTATTAGTTTTATGCTCAGTGGGTCTTTTAAAAAGTATCAGGTCATTGTCTAAAGAGACTTCCCTGCTTGTGTCCTCTGCTGGTTTTTAATACTTGCAGCAGCAGCAACATTTAACAGCCAGAGGATACAGAAATTAATAACACCGAAATTAAATTCAAAACACTGGGGAAGCTGTGTACTCTGTATACACTGACTTGGAAAAGGGACTGAGGGCTGTGGGCTATTTTCTACCCAGGAGACTAGTGCCAGGGTGGCTGGGGACTATCTAGCAGGAACAGGAAGGATGGAATATAATGTCTGGATAATCTGCCTTGCAATGAGAAATTAAAAAGTCACTATCTCGTTCATACTGAAAAAATAAGTTTCACATAAGACACATGAGTGAGATTCTCCGATCAATGTGCTGCAGGCAGTCTAGCTGTGCATTTCAGAATAGTTTGCTGCAATTCTTCAGAATGTGACAAAAAGCCATGTGGGATAAATATGTTATTGCCAGCATGAGTGATGGGTGATTACTGTACCTGATGACTGGATACAGTGAATGCCTGTGCTGTGGTACCTGGACCTAGATCCCTTTTGCCTATGCTGTGCACTGGCATTTCTCAAAGCTCCAAACCAGTATATGGGCAGTGGAAAGACTGCTTTCCAAATGATTAATGCTACTGCCTTGTTTCTCTTGTCTGCAGGACAATAAGGTCAATGGTGTGACTTGCTGTACTCGGATGCTGGGCTGCACATACTTGCATCCTTGGATCCTGCCCAAACCACATGTCAATTCCATTCCACTGACTGTACAAGATGAGCTGCTGCTTCTTGGGAACAAAGCTCTCTGGGAACACCTTTCTTATACAGAGGCTGTCTCAGCTGTGCGCCACCTACATGACCCGCTAGCTGCTGCGAAGAAACTCTGCACTTTAGCCCAAAGCTACGGTTGCCAAGACAATGTAGGTGCAATGGTGGTGTGTCTGAACATCAGTGAGGACAGCTGCACATGTGAGATGCATGGCCTCACTCTGCCAGGTCCTGGGGGATTTAGTTCCACCACCACCAAGCCAGCAACACCTTCATCTAGCAGTGGGATTGCTTCAGAGTTCAGCAGTGAACTGTCTGCTTCTGAGGTTAGCAGTGAGGTGGGCTCTACTGCTTCAGATGAACACAGTGCTGTTGGTCTTGATGGCAGTTTGCTACCACGGCAAGAGCGACGTTGCAGCCTACATCCTGTGCCCTCCTCAAACATCTTTCAGCGCCAACCTTCCAGTGCCACCTTCTCTAGCAACCAGTCTGACAATGGTCTGGATAGTGATGATGAGCAGCCTGTGGAAGGTGTGATGACAAATGGCAGTAAAGTGGAGGTAGAGGTGGACATCCACTGCTGTAAAGGAAAGGGGCTGGAGTTTGAACCTCCTGCAGCAGAGTACAGCTCCTCTGCTCCAGGGCCAGAGGATGACTCTGGGCTTGTCCTCATCATTCGGAGACAGAACAGTGTAAACAGTAACACTGTGCAGAGAGGGGTCAAGGAAAAATGTGAACTGCAGAAGTCTCTTTCCACATGCTGTCTCTATGGAAAGAAGCTTTCCAATGGCTCCATCGTGCCCTTGGAGGAGAGCCTCAACCTAATCGAGGTAGCCACGGAGGCACCCAAGAAGAAGACAGGCTATTTTGCTGCTCCATCCCAGATGGAGCCAGAGGATCAATTTATGGTGCCACCTGATCTGGAGGAGGAAGTGAAGGAACAAATGAAGCAGCAGCAGGAGAATGGAGCAGATCAGGAAAAGAAAGAGGAACATGCAGCAGCTCTACTAGAGGAGTTTGACACAGCTCTGTAACTCTACAAGTACTGCTCACACATCATCTGTCCCAGGAAGCTCTGTCCCTTAACGGCTGTTTTGCCCTCCAAGGGTAGCTGGGATCTGTGAGGAGTTCAGGCATCTGCTGCTTCCTTAATGGATTCAAGGAAGAATTGGGAGTGCTAAGGTCTGGGCTGTCCACTTTTCACTGTAGAGTCTCAGTTGTTCTATGAGCCCTCAGACCAGTAACTGAGCTCCATGTTAGGGACTGTCTGGAAATTGTGCTAGCACTAGGAAGAACACAGGTGTTCCAACACCTGCCTGTAACTCCTTGAGGTTCTGCTAGCCCTGCAGGACAGGAGCTGGCATATGTGTGTGTGGGGTGAGGAGGCTGCTGAGGGGGCAGTGTTCAGTGTTTGGAGTCCTGTGAATATTTCTGATGTAGTTCCCTGCCACCAGCACCTGACTTTGTTACTTGTTGAAAGAATACAGCCCATTGCAATGAAGCTGACCCAAGAATGGTTTCCTACATTAATTGCCAGCACTTTTATTGATTGCACTTAAAGCTGTTCTGCTCCCCTTCAGCCCAGCACTTTATTATTTAGGGTTAGGGGAGAGAGCACTCCACAGTGGTGTGGTGGGGGCTTTTCCCAATGGATATTGTTAGGGCAGTGGAGGACTTGGGGTCGCAGTGTTCTGATGAGCACTGGTGAGGGTTGTGGGATCAGCCTATGCAGGATGAGAAAATACATAGCTGAGTGGTAAGCGGGTGCCTGCTGATGCATTTTACATGGAGCACAGGAAAGATCAGCTCTGGAGTCATGGATTAAAGTAATATGTAGAGCTAGTGCTTCTAGCTGCGGAGCACCTCAGCAGCAACTCGGCCACCTCCATCATGGATGCTTCACAGTGGAGGCCTCCTGTATCCAGAAGACATGAGGTGAAACCCAGAGCTCATGCTTATTTCGGTGAGGTACCCAGTCTAAGAAGAAACCAACTGGTAAGCAGTGGTATGCTGCTCTAAGGCTTGTGAGCAGTGGGGCTGCCCTTCATAGGCCAGGGAAGCATTCAGTCTCTGTTCCACCAACATAAACCTCTGCGCCATCACCTACAGCGTCTTTGCTTGCCTCTGAAAACAGGAGTGATTCCAAATCCACAGCAGCCTGCGTTTCATGGTACATGCCCAATTTGGCTATGGAACAAGGTGAAAGCATACTTTTTCCTGCTTAGCTTTCAATGCAAAAGGGAGAATAAAATTTTTCACCTTAACATCTTTATCAGCACTGGAAAAGACGTTGAAAACAGCCCCACTAATGGTGAATTTTCCAGTCTGCACTCCATAGACGCATCATGTTTCCATTAGGATTTTTGGCGCAGCGTGTAAGTTGGTCTGCCTACGTCATCATCCTGTGTAAGGGTTGTTAAAAGCCCCTGTAGCATGCAGATCTGTCTTCCTTAGCTGGCAGACAGCTGGAAAGCAGCTGCCCTGGTCATGTCAGTGGTGCAGTGATCCTGACTGTAATGTGGGCTAGTGCCTTTTCTTCTTTATTAATTATATTTATGAGGAAAACTTGAAAGTTTCTTCTCAAGAGCTCGGAGGGCCTTGAGTTGTATATTTTTGGATCAAATTCTGGCCTTGCTCAGAAGGAAATACTGTGCAGACTACTTGTGGGATTCTGTCAATATAGATCTTTTGACAAAATGTTCTAACAGAGTTTTACTGAGATTTCAAAGCACCTTGAATTTCTTCTCACTAGGAAAAAAAATGTATTTTTACCATGCATGAGAGAGCAACATTTTAGGATCTACCTTGTGCTAATTACAATGTAATCATGAAACAACCCAACTTCTTCCAAAGTTTAAACTCTCACAAATTTTGGCTGTTTAAATGCTTGTTTCATTTGGAAATGGAGAGAAAAGCTAATTCTTAGAATCACAGCAGCATTTTAATCCCTTCAACAGAGAAACAACAGCAGAAAAGATTCAAAAATAAACCCCAAATCTCTTTCATGTTTTCTTAATATAAGTACGCAGAAAAGGCTCATCCCAGTGTATTTGACTGTAACTTAATTCTGTCACCAGTGATAATTTTACCAAATATCTGTGCCCAGCCCAACATTTTCTGATACCTGACAGGGCTGCAAAGCAGCCTCTGTTGAGTATGGGGCTGGTGCAGAAATATACTCTTCTTTCTGAGACTGTGACAAACCTTGCACTAGGAGAGTGGCAGATATTAATGTAAATCATTTCTCTATTCTTTGCACTGATGTGGAAAATCCAATGGGTCCTTGGCCATCTGAATCAGTAGCATTGCATGGAGAGTTGGCATTGTCACAGGGAGTTAGTCATGATTGGCTCTACCTAGCTCAGTGGGGAAGGACTAAGTAAAATAAAGCTCTGCAATGGAGCATGCAGATTCTGAGGTGCTGCTCTTCATGGCAGTGGCAGAATAGGATGCAAGGAATTCCTGCTCAGCCTTTTTGTCCAGTGCTGTTTCTGGTTTTGAAACAGAAAGGTAGTTTAATATGGCCAGCTCCTATTTCGTGTGAGTGTGAATTGTGATGGCAGAACATGGCTTGTTCTCTTACACTAGAGTCCACAGCTTTCTCTGCTTAAGTTGATATTATGAACTGTTTGTCTTACTCTGGGCAGCACAGCCTCAGTGCTTCCCTCCACCACCACCTTTTGTTTTCCTGCCTCCCTAGAAGCAGCAAGCTTCTCCTTTGTCTTCCTTGCCTTACTTGTTAACACCACCTTAGATTTCAAGCCCCCTAGGAGCACTGCTGTAGGTGGAACAGGTATGAACAGGCAAGCCTAGTGAAGGACTCATCGTAGGGGGATAAGAAATGTTTTCCCAGTTCTTTCCCTGTTTTCCTCCAGTCTCTTCTCTGATTTTTATATGTGGTTCTTGCACAGATACATCATCTCCACAGAGCCACACCGCTAAGAATGTCCCATTCGTCAACAGACTTGCTCAGCTTGGGGGCTGAGGTTCTCAGCTTGGGTTCATCAGTGAGCAATGCCAGACCTGC
Organism: Antrostomus carolinensis; assembly: GCF_000700745.2. Taxonomy (NCBI): domain Eukaryota; kingdom Metazoa; phylum Chordata; class Aves; order Caprimulgiformes; family Caprimulgidae; genus Antrostomus; species Antrostomus carolinensis. The sequence continues at coordinate 30,205 of NW_010321334.1, forward strand.
CATGCTGCATGCAGCCAAGATCAGGTTAGACTGGTGAGTTGGTTTGTCCATCTCTTTAGTAATTCTGGCTCTGCTGATGAGCATGCTTGCCAAGAACAGGTACTCTAAAGGCAATGACCTCTCTGCTCTGCCCTGTCCAGAAAGGCTTCTGCAAAAGGAACCCATAAAGGTTCTGTTCAGTGACGAGTACTTGGGGCCCAAGTGTTAAGGATAAGGGATAGCCTCCCAAGTTGCTCCCAGCACCAGGAACAAGCCTGGTGGAGGCAGCACCACAGATTGCTGGGACCTGATCAGAATCCTCAACTAGATGGGAGTGTAAAATCCTGTTGCAGCAAGGAGTATTTCCCTTTCTCGGGGACAGGCTACTGTGAGGTCTGTAATCTCCTAGTACACAGGACATTTAGCCACACCCAAGGCCCTTGGACTTGAGGAGTTTCTGCACTCCTTCTGGATGGTGATTGCTTTTGTGTCACTTGCCAAAGGCCTTCCTCAGGCAGTAGGTTCGCCTCTTTGGTTTTGTGCAATCATTGTCTACTGTTCCACTGCTGTATGAAGACTCAACTGTGTTTTTCCACTTTTTTTTTCACATTTTAAAATGTCACCTTTTTTTAAACTTGATTCTTATGACCCAGTGCAGCCTAAAGAAATATTGCAGCACATCAACTGTTTATTAAATAATCTTTTTTCATGGTTTTTTGTTTTAAAAATTAAGAGTATTTTCTGTATCCCACTCTACCATGCACCTATAATAATCCCTGTTTTCATCATGTATGGGAGTTAGGTTGTCCAATGAATGCACCTTCAGCACTGTGGTCTATGTATTGCTTTGGAGAGGCAAATGATGTAAGACTGCTGGAAAACACTATTCCATCGATTCTTTATTCAGCTGTATAGAGCAGTCCAGGAAGGAAGAATAATTTTGGATCAACTTTTCATCTGATTTAGCAATAAAGATTTTTACTTTAATCTAACTATATATTCTGATTCTGTTACTGCACAAATTCCCTCCAGCGCTAGCAGTAGCTGTGCTGTAGGGTCTACTCCACTGAGCAATGTGTGCTGCCTCACTCATCAGCCTTCCATACCAAAGCTATGAGGAAGAACTATGAGGGTGGAATTCGTACCAATTATTGGGCAGGTTTCTGTGTCCTGACAAAGAAATCCTGCCCTGTGAGCTTGCTCTAAATAGTACTGTACAGCTTTCTAGAAGCAGCTGCAGCAAGCAGGAAATACAGACTCATTAGAAGAAATAGGACCACAGTGGAGTGTCCACATAAATCCCTATACTGAAACACAACATGCATCTAGCTTCTGAAAGGGAGGAGAAATCAAACAAATCCCAGAGTACCTGGTGTGTTCCTGTTTAGCATTTGTTTACTTCTCTATCTCTAGTTCCAACAACATCCCATGGTTTTGGTAATTTTGAGGATTTAATCACTGATGCCAGTGAAAATGGAGATATATCCAAGACAAAGCATGTTTCTGATATGTTTAGATGGTGTTTGGGTTTTGAGGGTTTTTTTTAATCTGGGCAGAACTGGTCTGTGAGACAGTGGCAGTTCAGTCTTCATACGGACAATGCACATAGTGGGCACTGCTCTGAAGTGACATTTCATTCTAAGGCATGGTTTTATGACACTAGTGCTACTTCTTTTCCTGTTACTTTTTTAAAAAAACTTATATGAAATTTAAATTTTACCCTTATTTTAATAAGTAATACAAGAGCAACATCTAATTTCCCCAACTTATACATTAAAAATGTATTTTGAAAACAATATACTTCTATCTTAAACCACCTGTTTGAGCTCTTAAAGCTTTTGTATGATTTTTCCCAACTCAGGGCATCTTTTTAAGCAGAACTGTTGTATAAAAGTTATAAAAGACCATTTCATACAAGAATGCGCCCCAGGAGATTTTGAATTTTTTTTTTTTCATTTGTGTCACAAATTAGGCTGAGTGTATTCATCATTTTGCAAGTTTATTTCAGCATTCTCTGATGGGTGTACAAATGCCACATTCAAACTGCCCTGTTAGTTCCAAGACACCTACAGGAAAGCAATAATTAGCTGCCACAACCATTGGCTTCAATCACTCATTTAGAAGAGCTCTGCTCTCAGTGAACAGTCACTGCCCACAGTGACTAGCAGTACTTGTAGCAAGACCTTGTTGGAGGAGAACAAGACACTGCACAGAGGGGAGGGAAAGGCTACCTGTGAAGCAGGCAGCTTGCTCATCTACATGAGGATGCTCATTCTCTACTAAAAGATCAGCCAGCAGATGAAGACAAACCTTGTGTCCACTAATAATTCAATAATGCAAATGCAAGTTAGGAACAGCTTGACTCCACCATATTTAGAGCTATATAGTGTGTGTTCTGCTGCAGCATTAAGAAACAAGGAAAAGCACACTGCTTTGTCTCAGTAAGGAGGCTGGCAAAAATCATGACTGTTACTGGAGCAGAGGAATCATTCTAAAGCTCATATAATTGTACCGGCTTCTCTTTCAGTTTGTGAACTGTTCTGTACCCCTTGACAGCTAAGCCTGCGCTAAGCAGGTACACCACGACAGCTATGCAGCCTGAGAGGCCAGCGGCAATCTCTGCCCCATGCAGGCTGCACCTAAAGCCCTGATAGCCTTTGCTTTGATAAAGCTGCTCTCTCTCTTTGCACACTGATGAATTATAAACTCCCAGGAGAAAATGGAAGAAATAGTACAGAGCAGGCACTATCCCTATTGCAATCACTATGTCCAGGATGCACTCAAGTCCCAGCCATGCCGGGAAATGCCATGGTAACTGCAGAACACCAACCAAAACGAGAAGGCAAGAAAAGACCAGGAGACACCCTCCCACGGCCATCGCTGCCCTTGCAATCGGCAGCTTTAGTAGGTAGAAACGCTGGTCAAGCTGCTGGGCTTTTTCCCCGTCTGCTCCACTAAAGCCACTGTAAGCGCCACCGTAGTGGTAGTAGTAGATGCCCCCCAGGCTGGGAAGGCCGGTGTAACCTCCCGTCGAGCCGTAGGACACGGAGCTGCAGACCAGGATCAGAAGGGCGAGCAGCGCTTCCACCGTCTGGCAGCAGGCTGGAAGGAGAAGGGCGAGGGCGAGGCTG
>NW_010321335.1:0-5561 GCF_000700745.2 Antrostomus carolinensis
ACAGTATCAAAAGCCTTGCTGAAATCAACATCCACTGCTCTTGCCTCACCTACCCAGCTGGTGATGACATCACAGAAGGCTACCAGATTGGTCAAGCATGATTTCTGCTTAGTGAATCCATGTTGACTACTTCCGATAACCTTCTTTTTCTTCCAATTGCTTAGAGATGGTATCAAGAATAAGTTGTTCCATATACTTCCTTCCAGGGCTGGAGGTGAGGCCGACTGGCCTGTAATTACCCAGATCCTCCTTCTTGCCCTTTTTGAAGACTGGAGTGACATTGGCTATCCTCCAGTCTTCAGGCATCTCTACCATTGTCCAGGACCTTTCCAAGATGATAGAGAGCGGTTTAGCGATCAGTCCCGCCAGCTCCTTCAGCACTCGTGGGTGCATCCCATCAGGGCCCATGGATTTCTGTGAATTGATTTTGTTTAGACTATCCCTGATCAGTTCCTCCTCAACCAAGGGACAGTCTTCCTCTCTCCAGACTTACCTCTAGTGTCTGGGATTCCCAAGAGGCACTTTTAGCCATAAAGACTGAAGCAAAGAAGACATTCAGCATCTCTGCCTTCTCAGTGTTCTGTTACCAGGGCACTCGCCTCATTTAACAGCAGGCTCACAATTTCCCCAGTCTGTCTTTTGTTACTGATGTACCCCAAAAAGCCTTTTTTATTGTCTTTAACCTCCTTTGCCAGATTTAGTTCCAAGTGGGCCTTAGCCTTCCTAGTTGCATCCCTGCAGGCCCTGATCACATTCCTATCTTCCTCCCAGGTGGCTAGACCCTTTTCCACATTTCATAGACCTTCCTCTTCCCTTTGAGTTTTTCCATGAGCTCCTTGCTCATCCACATGGGTTTTCTGCCACTCTTGCCTGATTTCTTTTTCGTAGGGATGTACCAGTCTTGGGCTTAGAGGAAATGGTACTTGAATGTCAACCAACTCTCTTGGGCTCCCTTACCTTCCAATACTAGCCCATGGGATACCCCTAAGTAGGTCCTTGAAGAGGTCAAAGTTGGCTCTCTTGAAGTCCAGGAATACGTCAGCTTAGTTTTTGTCTAATGATCAGAAAAATATATAGAATGGTAAGACTTACTAGAAATTGAGTCAGTAACATCATGATGTCACTGCAGAAATTCATGGTGTATTTTTATGTTGGAATTTAAGTCCCCTGAATCAAAAATATGTAGCAGAAGTGGAAAAATATCAGGGAAGAGTGACAAGGAGAGGTACAGAGCAGCTTTCTATGAGAATTAACTAAGATAAGTAGGGCTCTTCACCTTGCAAAAGCAGTGTCTGGGAGAGGATGCGATAAAGGTCTGTGTTAGGAAGTGCATCGAGAAGGAGGGCTGTTCACTGCTTCTTAAAGGAAGAAGTAAGGGGCAGCAATGTAACCACAACTTTGACAGATCAAAACAAATAAAAGGAAGTGGTTTCTCACACGCATGTAATTAGACTGTAGAGCACTGTGGATGCTGCAGGATGTTGTGGATGCTGTAAATGTCTAAATGGTCAAAAAGCAGGCACATAAGTTCCTGAAAGAAAAGTCTAGCAAGAACTGTTAACGATCACATGATCATAGAATCATAGGTTTGGGTTGGAAGGGACCTTAAAGATCATCTAGCTCCAAACCCCCTGCCATGAGCAGGGACACCTTCCACTAGACCAGGTTGCTCAAAGCCTCATCCAGCCTGGCCTTAAACACTTCCAGGGAGGGGGCATCCACAGCTTCTCTCGGCAGCCTGTTCCAGTGTCTGACCACCCTCACAGTGAAGAACTTCTTCCTAATATCTAACAATGAAGGTACTACTTCTTGCCTTAGGAAGTCTCTAAACTGAAAGTTTTTTAGAAGTTATTAGAGGAGAGTGTTCTGGAGAACTTTCACTAGATGCTTGCTTTTTTTTTTTTTCATAGTCTTCCTCAAACATCTGTTTGCTGCTGTAAGCTATAGTATGTGAGCCTCTGGTCTCACACCAGTACAACCATTTTTGTTATCTCTAACATTCACCACAAGTTTCAATATGATGTAACTTTGCAGTTTGCTTGCTTCCCTTTTTTGCCTTTCAGAATCCCTCTGATGTATCCCTGAACTCTCTGGTGGCTCCAGCCGTCCTCCCTCAGCCACCTCACGCTGTACGTGCAGTTTAGCACTGGGCGCAGAGAGAAGTGGTCTGAGTAATGAGCTCGTGGCTGGTCAGACACAAGTTGATATATGGGGTAAACACCCAGATTGGAGTTCTTTCATAACATCTTGATTATGAAAAGATAACCATGTTATTTATATCTCCCCAGTTACTAGTAACACCCTCATACTGTATGTGGGGGAGTGTTTCTGTTTTTTTATTAAAGTAACTTTCTCATTTAATGCTTTATTGCATGCAGGTTTTTTGCCAGTGGAACTTTAAATCTTTTAAAAATTGCTCTGTGCCCAACTTACGCACTAGGTAGTAAACAATCTCAGCATCACAGTGGAGTAGATTTTTAGCAAATTCTCTCAAAAGTATTCACCCAATGAGCTCAAGAGATTGTTTTTGTGACAGTTTGTGCGTAAGCACAGCCTGTGAGTGGAACTTTATGCTTGGTGGTGCCAAAGGTTAAGCTGTGCCATGATAAATCGTGGCCCAGAATGCTAGAAACTTCAGGTGCTTTCTTCATCGCTGAAGCAAGGGGCTGAAGAGCTTTGAGAAACTTCCCTACTTTTAGTCTGGATAGAGCCTAGTATTACAGTAGTGTCCTGAAGGTGGATGAGTTTTGCTTTGATATCCATCTGTGCTTTCCTACATCAGAAGACCCGTACATCCTCTTCAGCTTGCACACCGTGCACCTCTCTGCAGAGGTGTGAGCACTGGGCGTGTGATATAATAGTGCATAATGTTAACCGCAAGCTTTTTATAGCCGAGCTCTTCTTAAATGTGAAAATTTCCATACAACCTTTTTTCATGTTACAGGGTGTCACATATCAAAAGGCAGTACTATGGCAAGCCAGGGGTTAGTTTGTACAATTACTTTGAAATTAGTAAAATGATACAGTGATAAACATGTTGGCTTTGTGTACAGTAGTTTCTCAATGGAGTGGTTTCTTAGGATTACAATTTTGTTGAAAAGTACAATATTATTTTGCAGAAAGAAGTTATGCTTCAATAGAGATTTTTTTTCATTACTTATGTGGTTTTACTGATATCCTTAGAGTTTGTTTTTTACTTAAGGTTGAATGACAAATGGTAACATATTGGGTTATAAAAATATATACATTTAATAGCTACCTATTCTTTTCTCTGTGTGTTGTACTCATGGAATGAGTCCTGAGACAAAATACTTTTCCAATAGAGGAACAAAATTAATATCTAGCTATTTGCAAATAAAATGCATCATACTCTAAAAGTAGACATTTTAGACATAGCTTGAGTAGCTTTTTTATTGTTACATCTTCTGCAGAGCTGCTATTCTGACGTGCTGAAGCTACATTTCTTTGGAAACCTGCCACAGTTGAGAATTGTATATTTAAAATATATGACCCTGAACATTGGTCTAGATGGTTAATACTATTTCTTCATGGAGAAAAGAGTACAATCAGCCTTGAGAACTCGTCCCGCAAAAATCTGTTGCTTGAATAAGATAATTTCAAAGAAAGAGATACCACCTGATTTTTGTTTTCTTTGAGGCTGGGGCAGGGGAAGAAGTTTTCAGTTATGAAAGTGTGAGCTCGCAAACACAATATTCATGCAGATTGTTCACGTGATGGTATATGATGCTGATGGAGGCTCATATGTGAGTGGTGAGATTGCTCACTCATATATGAAAATTCTGTGTTTGGGCAGTCTCTGGGCTTGGCAGAAGGTAGATCTGTTCCAAATGGCTTTTCGATTTTGCGCTGCGTATTGAGAAGATAGTTATTGTCCTTGGGTGGTAGATGGGCAGAGATCTGTCTGAACCTGGGAAATTTGCTGGGGTTTTTCTATTATTTCCATTACTTCAGTGCTTAGGCATTTCTTGGACACAGTTTTTCACAGATGAAACATTGCAAATGGGACCCAACCCCAAGTGACAGGCAGCATGAGCAACTTCCTCCATATTGGACAATGTAAGAGATTCCTAGGAAGTTAGGGCTGGGCCCTATGTGGTGTTCCTATGGGGGATGATTCCTCGTGCTTCTGGGCAGCAGCGTAAGGCTCTGGCATGCTCTTATCCTGCATATACTACTGCTGTTCTACTTGGTGGGTGTGAAACCTTCCTTATGCAGAAATCATTGTTCTCAGGCTTGAAATTAGCCTGTTTCATAATTACAGTGCATGTTGTAGGTCGTTGAAATGTTAAGAGTGTTCGGTTAATGCAATGTACTCTTCAAAAAAATGCTGTAGGCATTTTACGCTTTGTAAAAGAAAAGAAAAAAAAGCCCAATAAAATACCCAGGGAGAGCAAGCAAAAAAGTATGTTCTCTGATTTAAGTGATCCAGAGTCGTCTCGAGTTCATGAACCAGCACTGCCATTTGATGTCAGCAGATCTGAGCGGAAGCGTGTGGTTTGTGAGCTTGCTGCTGCCGTAGAGTCACAACTTCTCGCTGGCTGAGCCTGTGGATGGGCTGCGCGGGACAGACCACAGTGCAAACCTGCCAACTCTTCGGCAGCAGGATTAAGACCCCGCCTCAAGTTGAACCTTCAGCTGCTTTATACCGTGCTGTAAGTTTCTGCAGTGTTTCATACCTCAAATGGAGATAGACCACGACTAACAGAGAAGTAGGCGAGGACATCTCCTGCTTCCACTCTGCCACATAGCCATTTCATCACAGGAGGGAGGAAGAGAAAAAGCAAGCTACGTCTTTTGAGAGAGAAGCAAGCTGCTGCTGGAAAAGAAAAAAAAAACCCCAACATTATTGCCTCATGTTCCTTTAGCATGTGACCAGTTACAGCAATTGCTGATTGTCTACATACCAGGAAAAAAAATGCCCTGTAGTAGAAAAAGTTCACAGTCTCTACTTCAAATCATTACAAATGACCTTTCCTCTAAAAGAAGTTATTAAGGAAGTCAACTAATAATCCAACATTTAAATATATTTTGCTGAGCAAGAAGAAAATCAGAGAGTACAAGAGAGGGTTTGTTTTTTCTTTAAGTCTGTAGTGAACTTTGTTTTCTTTCCATTGTCTCTGTGTGATTTGTTGAATGAGTCTTGTTCTTTGAAAATAAGCTTTTAAATATAATGAAGCGGATAGAAAAGAAGAAACTAAAGAGAGGTCACAGAAGACTTGAAACGCTCATTTAATAATACTTTATCTGTTAAGAGGATGCTACAGAGTGTACTCGGTATCTTACAGAGTAGGGCTATTTGTGGCTGTAGAGAATTTGCAGGTTGAGGTGATGAGTTATGGTGTTTCAGGCACAGGGGCAACGCGTGCAGCTCAGGACGGCAGGGATTGCTTGAGGAAGTGATTTTTTCCCCCCACATCTCCCCAACTGTTCCTGCTCCGTAGGCTTTCTTTGCCCTAGTCTGTATCTTTCAGGCAGACAAAAAGAATTAAGGGGGGTGTGTGTGTGTTTCTAACATAGTTGCCTTTGTTGCAGAGAACAGT
>NW_010321336.1:0-812 GCF_000700745.2 Antrostomus carolinensis
CCTCATCAGGTTCCTTTCTGCCCAAATCTCCGGTGTCTCATTGAATGGCAGCACAGCCTTCTGGTGTGTCAGCCACTCCTTCCAACTTTGTGTCATCAGCAAACTTGCTGAGGGTGGACTCTACCCCTACATCCAGGTCATTGATGAAGATGTTAAACAAGACCAGACCCAGTACCGACCCCTGGGGAACACCTTTGGTTACAGACCTCCAACTAGACTCTGCGCCATTGACCACAACCTTCTGAGCTCTACCAGTCAGCCAGTTCTCAATCCACCTCATCGTCCACTCATCTATCCCACACCTTCTAAGCTTTGCTACAAGGATGTGGGAGACAGTATCCTTGCTGAAATCAAGTCAGACAACATCCACTGCTTTCCCCCTGCTCTCCACTTGTTCATCATCCATCTCTAGGTGGAGCTGGATACATTCTAGTTGTTCTTTCACAGAAAAGGCAGCTCCAGCATCCCAGCTTACTAACCTGTCTTTCCTAAAGAGGACATACGCATCCATGACAGTATTACAATCATATGAGCTGTCCCACCATGTCTCTGTGATCTCAATGAGGTCGAGGCACTGTGACCGCACGCAGGATTCTAATTCTTCCTGTTTATTATTAATGAAGATGGATAAAAGGCAATCATGAGGGGGTCCAGATAATTTTTGTTTGTTTGTTTGTTTGTTTGTTTCTTTTTTTTTGTTATTCAACAGTTTTAATTACACCCAGTCTTCTGGAAAGTGTAAATAAGGAACAGATTTTGACTGCAGTATTAATCATCAGTGTCATTGGTTGGATAGTTGCAGTGTTTTAATG
>NW_010321336.1:836-14284 GCF_000700745.2 Antrostomus carolinensis
TGTAATATGTAGTGATGGTTGAAAATCACAGAGATATTAATTATGTAATGTGTGTCAGGCCCTCAGTTTGCAGCAGAAGTCTTCCCTCTTGAGTGCAAAATAAAAGAGACATTTTTTGAAAGATCCTAACAATATTATTGCCATATAGATTGAATTTAATAAATTATTTTGTTTCAGATACTGAAATATTATCTCAGTATTTGCTCTGGTCCATAGAAAAGAAAAAATCCTGTTGAATTTTTAAAAACTAAGTTCTGACAAAATGGAGGCTAAATAATTTTGAAAATTTTAGTATCATGAGGTGCTATATAAGCAAGATGTACATATATTTTTGTTGACAATGAATAAATCCTACTGAAAGTGGGAATTATTTGTAAATCAACCAATAGGATCACTGCCTGAATCCCTAATCAGAAAATATATCTTTACTGAAGGCCTGATAGCTATTAGACTGTATGCTTCTTTCAGCATTTTTTTCTAACATTACTTTTACCCTTATGGCTTCATGTGAGACTTTTAATTTCAGGTAGCATTGTAGGGACAAAATGATTGTACAACAAGAGATTTGTTTGGTTGGGTGACTTTGTTTTCCATATTTTTATAATATATTGCAGATGTACTAAAGGATTAATGATAATAACTAAAAACCACTAAAATGTAGGTAGCACATTATTCCTTCTGTAAGCTGCAGCATGTCACATCTGATGCTGAATTTTTCTGTTAAACCCAGAGAAACACCGAGTATTCCATCTGCTTCTTTCCCTGCATCTAATGCACCATAAGCTTTTTATCCTTTATAGGATGAGCTGTAACCACGGGTCAGCTGTAATGCATATTCTTAAATAATTGTTTTTGGTAGCTGCATTTATGTTAACTCTCTTTACTGCTTTTGCATGGTCTTTTGGGTGACAATCAGACCCCAAGACTTCCTATGGCTTTCCACCAAACCTACATCTATAGTGATACCCTCTGAGAGACCATGCATATGGCTAAGAGTGGCTAGTACCATGCAAAAAGTATTAGCCTTTATATGCTAGCTTATGCATTTCTGATATATAGGGATCCCTGCCATGAATCTTGCTAATTTTCATTTATAGTTAATTAGAAGGACCTTGTTCCCTTCAGGTTCAGATCATACACTAGCACCAAAAAGGGAAATGGTTCTGACTACTTAACCTTCATTATTGAAGTATCACTGAGCTGAATTCTGCTGAATTAACACTTAGCAATATAAGTAAGACTAGAATCAGTGTTCAACAGAAGAACATGTTTCAATGAGGTTTTTCATTCTCTGCCTGGGAACTTCAGTGATACAACTATGGTCTTTATATCACTACACTTATCTCTGCTTTGTTGTGCTTTTTAAGATTCTTTTCAAGAAAGTAGCAAATATATTGAATAGAATTATTTTCTAAATAATTGCCACTTTATTAGCTTAATGTGTTGCTGACATTTTATTTGTTTTAGGCAAAATGTCAGTCGTCTTCAGTGAAGAAACAATCCTACTAAAACCACTTTTTCTCATTCCTTGCAAATGCTGCAAAGATATCCTTCTTGTTAACTATCATTAAAAGATTAAAAGTCAGCTAGATACATAAATATCTCACACTTTAATCCATCTATGGTAATTAAAATTTTAAAAAATTACTCTCTGTCTTTCTCGATTGATTATCTATGAGTTTAACCCACTTCAGTGCTTTCATTAAGTATACCACTTTTGTTATAGAATATTTCATAAATGTTTTCAGCATATTATACTACACAAAAAATTTGGAACAGCTATAATACCCACATGTTTATCCCGAGTCAAGATCCTTCAGGCACATCTTAACTATCCCTGCTGCTCTTACAGAAGCAGAAGGAAAAATAATCTATGTGAGTTTTTCACTGTGTGCTCTGCTAGACCTAGAGCTCCTCACACCTTTCCAATACCTTGCACTGTGGGTATCACAAATCATGTGTTTGGGTGTTTATGAATGCAGGGTTTTGGGGTCACTCTGTTATTCACAGAATAGTATCTAGGACTGTTAAATGTGTATTTTTATACAGCACAAAAAAAATGCCATCTCAGTTATAATCTCTGTAGTTTTTATTTAATAAAAAAAATCTTCCAAATATCAATTCTGACATTATTTTTTTCCTATATCATATAAATTCTGGTTGGGGAAAATTTTATAACAAGGACACTTTCTAACCGGTAATATAGGATATTTCTGTTTTTCAGAACTGCAATATTCTCACACAGAAACTGGCATTCTTGAGTCATATTGATGTTCATTATTTATAAAATTCCTGATATGAATTCACTCTTCTGAAAACTGTGCCACTTACTATGCGTTTCACTCGACTGAAGTAATCACAAATAGGATCCTATTGTCCCTACTTCGAGAATCAGGTATAGCATATGAAATTTGTAGTATTTTGGCTTGAAACACATTCAAATAAGCTCTAAAGCTGCAAGATTTCTTCTTCTTTTCTCTAAACCCCTATGATTTTAGTGTTGCATGCTTTCAAAAGTTTTTATCATTTTTGTGAGTGGTATAGCAATAGCAAATCAGGCTGTCTGATTTATTCCTACCATTTCAAAAGTTAACTTAAAGAAAGGAAAATATTTCAAACCACCATTTCTCATGGTTTGAACAACAGAAACATTTTGGTGCCTATAGCTTCAAAATTATGGAACGAACATCTTTGAATTTAGTTTGTTCCACTGATATCAACACTACCAAGTATGTGAATACAAATATGATAGAGTTGTGGAATCACACAACTGCAAGAGATAGAATGGAAATCACTTGCTTAAGGCCACATACTTGTTCTAATCACTAGGGTAATTTACAGTCGTTTGCTTTGTTTCTTCTAAGTGCCTACGCAACATGAGAAATTTTAGTCCCTAAATAACAAAACGGGGAAAGAAGTTCTGTGTCATCTTAACAATGGGGGCCAAAGGGGTACCTCTAAAGGCTATGAGAGACTTTTGTAGTTAATACATGCATTAAGATTCCTATTTTTAAGCAATAATATTTGAACATACTGGCTATTAGGAATATTTGGAACTCTGAAATTGCTATTCCAGTAACAGTGGTAAATGCTGCAGAATTTAACTATTTCTCCCTGCATCACAAATAATCTTGCAGTTTTCTTCCATGAGAGACCATTGCCTTCACCTTGTTGATTGTATGGTTATATAGTAAAGCAGGAATATATATGCAGAAAAAACTTGTAACGACATCAGGATTATGATGATAGTCTCTTCCATGAAATCCTTTGATTCTTATTAAGTATCTATCTAGCCTGGAGTAAGGGGGTGTTGTGCAGCACCAAACAGGTATTGGAGCAGAGAGTGGGGAAGAAAGAAAAAAAGAAAAAAAGAAAAAAAGAAAAAAAGAAAAAAAGAAAAAAAGAAAAAAAAGAAAAAAGAAAAAAAGAAAAAAAGAAAAAAAGAAAAAAGAAAAAAAGAAAAAAGAAAAAAGAAAAAAAGAAAAAAGAAAAAAAGAAAAAAGGGCTCTCACCATTGCCTCTGCTCTAACTGCATTTTAATAGAATAGTGGAGCCTAGCAAGCTGTCAGTGTGGCACCTTTCATGAGCACAACTATAAATACACTTTAAAAAAAATTGGCCATAAATCATGTTTTGTCATTGGAGAACATAAAGGGAAATTATAGTTTTTCCACTGACAAAAGCAGGAAAAAAAAATCATGGTTCTAAAGTCACCTCTACTCTTATTTTCCATTCTAATCTAGTATGCTTTTCATTTTGCAGCTGAGCGATTTATTCAGTTAGTCATTAGTTTTCTTGGCTGGCTTGCTATCAAAGACTTTAAGCATTTGCAGCCAAAGAGTGGATTCTTTGTCTGAGCAATCAAGGGTTGTACAGAGGACTGCAGTGCCTGTGAGGCAGGAGGGCAACAAACTCACCAGTAACAAGCAAAAACTGGATGCAAAAATTGTATCTACACAGCACAAAAACAAGAAGCTGCATTGATCTTGTTAATAGTTCTTTTTCTTCCCTCTTGACCTCAGCCGATTTTGATATGAGGGAAAACTACCCTAATACAGCCTTGCAACTTAGCAGCTATCCTCTGCACAGAGGGGATGTTGTTTATTCCACTGCAGTAAAACCTTTCTGTGGTATGGGGAAAGAGCAGTAGTGACTGTAAAACTTGGCCCGATACACCAAGCTCTGCAATTGCTGGCACTTATGATTAGCACCGAGGCATGAATTTAAAAAATGAATAAAAATCATGTTTCTGCCACCAGATCCATTAACTATGTCAAATGCTTGGACATAAGGATATGCTTCCAAGTCCTTATAAAGGAGATGAGTAATGTTCAGTTCTGACATTTATTTCCAAAACCTAGTTTTCAGAGGAGGAAAACAGGTGTATAGGCTGAATAAGAAGGACAGTAGCTTGAACAAGACCCAAACCTGGCTGATGAGAGATAGAGCATCCTTTTTGTCCTAAAGCACTCCTGAGAAGGTTAATGTAAGATACATGCAGAGATTATTTATCGTATTCCATTTTTTATTAACACATTCTAAGTCACAGGAGAGAAAGCCTGGAAGAAATGCACAGCCTATAGCATATGTGACAACCATCTGACATAAAAACAAAAATCTTGAAAATAAACAGGTCTTCAGAAACAAAATCAAAACATGATTTTCATGTGTCACAGAGACATCAAAAATGGCACAGAATGGAGAAACAACTATATGTTTATAAAGGTCTGGAAAGAATTCAGAGATTAAATGCTGAATCTAAGGGTTTAGAATACGATTAGAATAAAAAAATATCAGAATAGGTTTGAAAAAAGAGAATTTAGGGAACAAAGATATTTCACCAAAAGTTAGCGCCATTAAGCAGTGTAGGTTTGGAATCACTTTTTTCTGTAAAAAAAGTAGCAAATATGGCTGACTTGAGAGACTTCTGTGTTTCAGCCACCAGTGACTAACATTAGTTAGTGCAAAGATCCCTTAAACTTCTAAGTTTTGAATGGGAGCTTTCATGCCTGACAAACCTTTTCTCTAATGTGCAAAACCTAACATGACTCCTAAGGTGATTTAGTCAGAAGTTAGATTTGCTGTCTGATGGGGTAACAGCAGTACAAATATGGAGGAAAAGAGGTGTGTCAAGAGCTGACCAAGGGTAGACAGTCCAAGTCCCTTTCAACTTCACAACCAACTTATCCAGATCATGTGAATACAGTCTAAATGTAGCCAACATTGGTACAAATAAATAAAAGACTCAGTGAAGATGTGAATGAAAGAAGGGAATTAATTAAGAGATGATTGTAGGAGACCAACTGGAAGAACAATCTGAACATAGTCCTAGCATCATGGCTAACTTGTAGTTCCCTGGAACAGAGGACTGTTTGCTCAAGGATGTGGACAAGGGCAGGAGATGACTTGATAAGGCAGCAGGGGGTAGAGATCCCCTGAGCCTTTCCAAGGAATGTTTCAAACACTCGCAAGATGCAAAAAACCCAGAAGCAAAGACCCTCTGAGCTCTACCCTGAAATGAAACTGCCAGCATGGCAGAAGGGTGATCTGTGATGAGCAATGAGCATAGAAGGGGAACACAAACTCCAGTAAACAGGGGTTCCAGAACCAGCTTACCTACAAACCCCCCATTGGCTGGACCAACATTGGAACCAGGACTGGTGATATTTACCAATCCCTCTCCTCCCTCTTTTTCTTTTTCTTTTTCTTTTTCTTTTTCTTTTTCTTTTTCTTTTTCTTTTTCTTTTTCTTTTTCTTTTTCTTTTTCTTTTTCTTTTTCTTTTTCTTTTTTTTCTGTCTCTTTCTCTGTCTCTTTTTTTTTTCTTGTAACTATGAACCCCACGTGACTGGTGAATGATAACTAACTCTATACCTAATTGTATACTCCCAAGCTACTGAGTAAATTTGCCTATTTAAGGATCTAGGGCTATTGCACCTTTATTCCAGTCAAGGGTATCAATGAATTTGAGTCACATTTCCCTCTATCTTATTACAGGAAACTTTTACGGGCAGGAGTCTGGGATTTCCCTCTTTCCTGTTGCAGGAAAACTACAGGCAGCAATCCAGTATGTGACAGTTACACTTCCCTCTTTCCTGCTACGGAAAAACTTTACGGGCAGGAATCCAGGACATGACAACGGTAGCAAGAATTTGAGATAATCTGTCAAGCTTCCACCCCAAAAAACATGGTAGTATCATATTTTCACATTTTCTTTATTGTTGTCAGCATTTTTTTTTTCTGCCAAACTTTATTTTCTTGTATGTATATGTCTAACAACTATTTCTGCAGCCATGTTATCTTTTCAGTATGGATGATTTTGAAATGGAAATGAAAAAATAACATTGTCAAGAGCTCACCTCTCCATTGTGTGTGCCTGTAGGTGTACACTTACAGGATAGCTGGATTTCTGTCTTAAACAGTAATAGTCAGAATTTGGAATGCATATGTTCAGTTTTAATTAAAATACAAGTTAAAGATTGTAATTAAATTTATTTTAAAATACATGGATATTTTTAACTTGTTTAAGGGAAATGTTTAAAATTTTCTAAAATTAATTTCAGTGTAGTACTTCACTTTGTTTGGGATTCATATAGATGATTAATTACTGATAGGTGTGACACCCAGAATAATTAAAATGGTTCACCATTTCTGAATGAAACATCTGGATTTGTTAGTCAAAATGCTAACGCATTATGTATTTATCTCATTAATTTCCTTTAGGATTACAGAAAGCCAGAATCATTAAAAATATAATTTAAAACTATGTCTCAGAAGGCAGAGTAAGGATACATACTGTTGCATCCCTTCATGCAGCATAGGCTGCTGGCTCCAGTAGATGACAGACAAACCCTACAAACAACTACAGGGGAAAATCAAATGTGTATAGAGGTGGAGTATTATCTTCACTTTTGCAGACACAGGTACAGGACTTCCATTTCTTCTGCTGAGTTTCCATGTAAGGACTAAACAGCAGCTGGCCCTCTACTGCAATGTCAAGCAGAAGTACCCCATTTATTTTCTGTGTAGTTGATTCATGATTTGCAGTTAAGGTCAATGTGTCATCTATACACATGGCAGCAAAATTATAACTCCCACAGATGAGGAAATTGCATCAAGGCTTTCCTATTATTATGGAGAGTCAGTAAAGGTGAGAGCTAGTATTTTCACCTTACAGTTCAAAAACCTTGTGACTTATAGCCATTGACACAAGTCTTTCCTTTGAGGATGTGATATCCCATATAAACTTTCTTAAAAACAACACCTGGACAGAGAAGCACAACTAACTTATATTTCTAAATTTCTTCCAAATAAATTCATAAATTTAATGTTACAGAAACACATTCTATGACTTATTTAATGACTTTAAGTCATTTTTCTTCCACTGAATTTTATGTGTCTTCTTTGAAGAGATAGATTTCAGAGATAGGAAAACTGTAGGCATGACTGTATAATTCAGAACCAGCACCACTAAGCATGAGACTAGGAATGAATCTCATAAACAAATACAATTCATTTTATTTGTTCTTATAGCTCTCACACTGCACACACACACAATTTTTATATATATAAAAAGATAAAATGGCAAGAGGATGTTTACTATTTGAGGGAATATACCTGTCCAAGGACATCAGTGCAGAGGATTTATGACTCCTGAGGATATTGAGAAAGAAAGAAATCAGAAAAACACTTTTATATTTCCAATTAATATACCTTAAAATGAGCATTTGACCTTGCATAATATTCCCAGCAATTTTAAGGCATTTTCACTTTTACTATATATCAGTAGCAACTTTACCAAAAGTATTGCCTTGAGTCAAGCCCCAGAATTTACAACTAATATATCAAATGTGATTTCAGAATGTGTCTGAGTTTTGGGGTACAGGGAACTACAAAACTTGTCCAGAGCAGCAGGTGATCAGACTTCAGCTTGATTAAAAGCTTGATAGAATTACCCTAGACTGATGAATAGTCTCACATCAACACACCAGCCACATGATACTTTGACATAAAAGAGAGGGAAAAAAAAACAAAAAGAAAGTTGAAAATAAAGAGAAAATTTTGAAGAAGGGAAGACTTTACCAGAAAAACTATTTTTAAGAATGAGTTGGTAAAGAAGGAAATTACACTGAATAGTATTTTATATATATCTATCTTATGATATGGGGCTGTATATGTCAGGAAGGAGATGCAACAAGTTTAGAAAGAAATAATGCTGTGTCCTCTACTTGCACAAGGTCAGCTTGTAGATATTCTATCTTCATAATTTTCTACAGCATGTCCGATATGCCTTTTCCATTGTGTATGTGCCTATTTCATCCTGCTACAAATGATAACAAGTGTGGCAAAGCAGCCTGTTTTAGGCTATTGAATAGCAGGTTGATCAATAGCTGAACAGAAACTACAATATTTTTAGTGCCTGTGCTAACTTATATTCATTTGCAAAAAGAGAGGAAGTCCACTGCCTCTAACTGGCTTTGTAAAGCCTCAGAAAATAGTTCAGCTTGCAAAGAGCATTCAAAAGGTTATAGACTGAGAGGTGAGAGCAATAGTGCCAGTTATCCTGCTGATGGATGAAAAAAGCAGCACATTAATTAGCTCCTTTTTCTTCTGGCATGATATTTTATTACAGAAAATAATGTACATTCCAACATATTTTCTAGCAGGGGCTACACAACCCACTTCCTAACCTGTACCTACTGCTGAAACTACCTTTAAAACTCTGATGTACCCTGACACTTCTGAGTACCTGGGAGAGCATAGCTGGATTCCTCCTACAGTAATCCAGCCTGTTAGCAGGTGCTGCAAATCTAGAGGCAGATGTTAATTGATTCACACTGACAGCTTTGGCAGGTTCAGCTCGTTAGTTTACCCTGAATGTAACTGCAATCAGGAATATCTCCCTGTGCAGAGGAATTGAGGGTTCAGTAGTTCTAGTGTGCTAATAAGACTCTGTTTTAGGAGCTTAGATAAGCTTGTGCCTGCTGCCTGTTTGCAACTTTGGCTTATAGTGTAAATGGAGAAAGACCAAAGTATGTGGAGTATGAAGGTATGGGGGATGTTAAACCCTAGGTGACTTTGAGATTATCCTTCCATGTACAAGAAACTAGATTTTTAGCTTTGTTAATCCTAGTTTTGGTTTATCTCCTGGAGTGAAAGTGTTTTAAATTAGAGCTATGCTTTACTGTTAGATATAGTGACATACTGACTCTGTCCTTAAGGAGTTGTAATGAAGAGAGTTTCACAATAGGTGTTTACTTCCAGTTTGATGGGATTAAGTCTCTCCCTATTGCTTTTCCATAGCCAGTATCATGATAAAGTAAACAGTGGAAAAAAGAGGTAAAGAATCACATTCTATGAGATGCCAAACACCTTAGTTGTCACTGAAAAAATTACAATATCCTTTGTGATGGGTTCTAAGTTAGGAAATGATACTATATTCTTTTCCTGATGTGAAAGCAAAGAAGATAGATCAATCTTCTGCATGCCTTTATAGGAAAGTGAAAATAGAAAAAGACTTCTTTTTCATGTCAGTCCTAAAATGTCTATGGTATGCAAAGGCTTGTTTTGTCTTAGACCAAATATGATTTGAAACTCTTTTCTATTAAAATGACTGAGGAAAAAACATTCAGGTCTTAACAGCTTTGGTTTTGGTTGTTTTGGTTGTTATGGGGTTTTTTTTATTTTTTTATAAAACAGTCTTCTTATGAAGCTGAGAGGATTTTATATATATATATATATATATATATAGTACAATTTCTGAGCTTCTGAACTAACATTTCCCCAAGACACATGAAGGAACTTTCTATATTTAGACCTAAGGAAAAAAGCAGCCTAAAAATAACTAAGGTTCTACTCCTCTGAATTAAGACACTCACAAATGAGAGTCCTCTTGGCTAGTGAAAATGCATCTATTGACTCTTATGAAGATGAAATTACTGTGAAAAAGAAATGTTATTTCTAAAAAATAGTTCAAAATCTGGAGTTTCATTTTTAAATCTTGAAATAGCAAGAAAGGTTGATTTCTGAAGGTAAGTATGGAGGAAACTTGATTTTTCACATTATACAAATGTTACAGAAAATAGGCACGTCTTTGAGATTCTGACTGGAAACTCAATGAAAGTCTAAGGTAGAGCATTCTCTTTTCTGTCTCAGTTATTGGCATTGCATACTGATTGTGCTCTGCTTTTTCTCTCTGGAGCTCTAAAAGAGTCCACTGTGTGAGCTGCATTATGCACTTGCATTTTTGTTGTTGTTGTTTGTTTACTTCAGATCTCAAAATTTACACTCATTTTCTGGGTTAGTAAATGATGATCAGCTAAATCTCTTACCCATTCCCTCTAACTCCATAGCAACAAATTGCTTTTTTCTGTTTTTGAGGCTTGGGGAGGGGAGTGGAAAGAGGTGCTAGGCTGTATAAATGATCTTGAACCATTGTTCAACAGAGATAAGTTTTTAATCCACTACAGAGAGGAAAGGGAGCATTTGTGTGATAGAGGAGATATTGGCATGGTGAGAAAGTGAGATAACTGTTGGAAAAGCTGCCTGCAGGGCCTTTTGTGTTTCCAAGTCACCCAGAACTGGAAAAGCATTTGAAGTGTGTCGCTTAATTAATGCAACAGCATGTGATAATTTAGCCCCTCAAAAGCCTGGGTTTTAAACTTTTTTTTTTTTTTTTTTTTTTTTAAAATCTGACTAATGAACCAAAAGGATCTGATTTTGCTCTTTCAGGGAAGTAGGGCAAATGGCTCAGGGAAGTACTGAATACTTAAACAGATTTGAGCTGTCTGAGGTTGGAGTTACGACAGTTTATTTCACTTAACGTTTGTTTGGTACAATAAATATATGTATTTCTATGGCTAAAAACTACTAGCAGTTTATGTAACTTTAGTGATATCACAGATTGGACTACAAATAATTAAAATGTGTAAATCTTAGTGAAAATCAGCTGTTAAACTCTCTTTGAGGCATCTAGGCAGTGTGATAACTGCTACCTCAAAACTGATAGCTTCCAGTGTCTTAGTAGATATGCATTTTAGATGCACCAAGTGTGTCCACCCAAATAACTTAAAACAAAAACTTTCTTCAAGTCTCTTTACAGCATGACTCTGACTTGTTTATTTTACACTGGGCAAGAAATTAAGTTAGAATTTTCAGTGTATCAGGAAACCTGCTGCCACAGTTGACACTTTTCCTCTCCTTAACTTACACTTCCAGTATAATTACCCTTAGTCTAATAATAACTTCTAATACTTAAAACTGCTAAAAGTCAGCAGCCAAATGGACTCTGTTGCAAGTAGGTAGTTCTTACAGCTTCCATTTGGGATTTGGACTCTGTTGCAAGTAGGTAGTCCTTACAGCTTCCATTTGGGATTTTCCCAGATACTATTCTTTGTCTGTAAGCTATTTCATTATACTGCAGGTAAAAAATAGTTTTGGAGGAAGAGAAATTGTCCTTGCTGTTTAAAGGTGTGCAGTGACAGACCGTATTTGTCTCTTGTCACAATTTCATTGGAAAAAAATTAGAGGAATTAAAAGATGGCCTTCATAATACCTGTGATAAATATCAGAGTAAGCAGTGAGGCTGAAAACATCTTCCCCATGACCCCTTCTACACTCCAACCCCTTGTATTTAGTTTGTTGCTGTCAGGTATGCTGCATTGCCATTGATTTAGTTAACATTACTGGCAGCATTATTTACTGTAGAATTGCTGACTTCTAGTTAACATCTCCAACTAGGAAATGACCTGCCACTGTGGTGATGTAAGTAGTTACTGCTTGCTGTTGTCATTCGAAGCTTAATCCTACTATTTAGGTGCATTCTTCTGGTGCATCTGACTATTCTTTGACAAATAAAGATGAAAAATGTGATCTAATACAGTGACAATAGCCTTCATGTGATAGGCAGTAACATTCCTTACCATCATGCATGAACGATGACTTTAGTTGCCATAGTGATATCAGCTTCACTTGTCTCTAAAAGCTGACATTTTTTTTTTCTCTCAAGCTCTTTAAATGTCTGATTGAAAGACTCTGACAACCATTTGATATTGATCAGTGAATGACTGAATGCCCATTGCCATCAGTAGCATTCTATCATTCACTAAAATGTGCTCTAATGCACAAACTCAGGCACTTTTATTTATCCCAACCTCCTTACCACTTTAAAAAAAAAAAAAAAAACACACACACAAAAAAAAAAAAAAAGGATGGGCTTTAGTAACTCAGCAGAACAATGATGGTACATCTTTCTTGCTTTTAGAGTACTGATGGAGATTGGTCAGTCAGGTCATCCTGTGATGGCTGAAATAATCCTTCAAATAGAATAAAATATTTCTTTGTGGTATGTCATGTAGTGCACTGCTTTGTCTTTTTTTTTTTTTTTTCCCTTTTATTCCCCCACTGCCTTCCTTTGCCTCACATCTCTCATTCCATAGTCCCAGCTCTTGACATTTAACTTTTTCTGGAGTCCTTTGCCCTATCCTCTTCAAGATAATAATTCATTCACACTCAGATTTCTCCTCTTCCACAAATATGTCTCTTTTCCAGTGCCCAGCAGGACTATGATCAATCTGTCAAGAAATGCTCATTTGAGAATCCAGCAAGTGAAAGAGACAGAATCTGTCCTGTCCTTTTCCTCAGTGGTATAAAAGGATTGTTGCTCTGATGGCTTGAAATGGTACCTTCTCTTAAATATAACCATGTCTTTCTGTATCATTTTTCAGCAGCTGTTTCTGGGGATGGTGATATCAGTTAGCCATGTGACATTATGATTTCCCACTGCATGGAATTTCTTCCTTCTCAAGCATTTCAAAACAAAACCATTCTTTTTCTCCAGGGTTTATTCCAGTGCCTTGGATTTGTTGGTGTCTACTAACTGTCATAGAATCATAGAATGGTTTGGGTTGGAAGGGATCTTAAAGATCCCCTCGTTCCAAACCCCCTGCCATCAGCAGGGACACCTTCCACCAGATCAGGTTGCTCAAAGCCTCATCCAGCCTGGCCTTAAACACTTCCAGGGAGAGGGCATCCACAGCTTCTCTGGGCAACCTGTTCCAGTGTCTCACCACCCTCACAGTGAAGAACTTCTTCCTAATATCTAATCTAAACCTGCCCTCTGTCGTCTTAAGCCCATTGCCCCTTGTTCTATCACTACCTGCCCTTGTAAAAAGTCCCTCCCCAGCTTTCTTGTAGGCCCTTTTCAGGTACTGGAAGGTTTCTATAAGATGTCTCCAGAGCCTTCTCTGAACAGCCCCAACTCTCTCAGCCTGTCCTCATAGGAGAGGTGTTCCAGCCCTTGGATCATCCTCATGGCCTCCTCTGGACTCCTTCTAACTGGTCCATGTCTTTCTTATGTTGGGGGCTCCAGAACTGGACGCAGTACTCCAGGTGGGGCTTTACAAGGGCAGAGTACAGCACGAGAATCCCCTCCCTTGACCTGCTGGCCACG
>NW_010321337.1:0-12372 GCF_000700745.2 Antrostomus carolinensis
CAAACCATTCTATGATTCTATGATTAAATCATCTTTCTAGACGCTGCCAGAATTATGTGCTTTTGTAGCTGTGGTCGTGTTTATGAAACAAAATACGTTAAGAAAGACGTGTTATAGTCTTACACTGTTTTAATTACTAGAAAACTGCAGCAAAATTATACAGGAATATTGTGCTACAAATCACATCTTAGATCTCTCATAGACAATGGAAACTTGCATATTTTAGTCAGTTTACATTGCTACGACAGTAAGGTAAGGTACCTCACACATGTGAGTATGCCCCTGCTGTACTGTGAATTAGTTCAGCAGTTGCATCTTTCATGTACTCAACAAAAAAAACCCCTCAAAAATCCCCCAAAAAGACTAGGTAGGTATCTCCATACTACCTGTGAGATTTCTCACATGAGCAATATAAACACTGGGCATTGTTTCTTAATGATTTTCTCTTCTATTATTACATTTTTTAATTAGTTTAGAAATGAATCCCACCAACTTAATATTACATTGAGTGATATTCAGGCCTTGACTTTGAAGGTGGATATGTGATGATTATTTCCTAAATGTGATGCCTTTCCTCAGCCTTTACTGGAGAGTCTACTGTATATTTGAATTTGCTCTGCTTTATGATATACTATGATATGCAACATTACTCCTCATGTAGAGCCAAGGACTAGGTCTGGTTAATTAAAAGTTTTATTGCGCAGTGGAAGACTCCATGAAGAGTAAACAATAGAACACGCAAAATAATCACATAAAGCTTTTCTATGCCATTTGTTTATAACTACTGAAAAATGGACTTAACAATTATTCTGTTCTGCTCTAACAGTGACAGCAAAATTACCTTGGCCGGCAGTAATGTGTGAATAGGGGATGGATTTTATGAATTACATTTGTTGCTTAGAACATCTATGTAAATAACTTTTTGTTCCTTTCTATTACAATACCTGATCTTTGAAAAGCATTATGCATAGTAATGATTCTCATATTGAGGGTGAAAATATATATATTAAATTTATAATTGTTATTATCTCTTTCTAATAACATATCTCAATAATCTTTGTTACTTATCATTTCCACTGCAAAGGATCTGGATACAGTATATTTATTGCTTATAAAGTATTTTCTAATAAATCAAAACTAAAAGAATCTGTCTTTAATGAATTTATATTTTCACAGTGCAATTAACAGAGTTGACAAAAAGAACTTAATTTCAAAGGTTTTGAACAACTGCATTTCCCTTGGACTTCTCCTGGAGCTGCAGATGATAACCATGAAAATAAACTTTACTTCTCCTAAAGTATCTTTTTTCTGTGAGTTATATTTATTTTCAGAGGTTTCAATCACATTAGCCTTAGGTCCTTTTTGAGTGGCATGAAAATATCTGTTTCTGTGGACACAAGTTCATTTATTATAGGTCAATGTATAATTTTCTTTTTTCTAAGGAATTTTAGGGCACAAATAGACAGATCCACTACTTTAACTTAAGAACTGTCAGTTGGGTCAGCTGTATGAAGCTGGTGTTTTCCACCTGGAAGTTTGACCCAGTAACTGTTTCACACCAGGACATTCTGATTCATCAGGATCCCAGTAAGAAAGGCACTTAGACTCCATAAAGTATGATTTAAAATACTGTTTGTTAGAGCTAATCTTATAAGAAGAGAATAACACAGACAAGCATATGTCCCTTTGGATGTTGGGACTTGGGTGGTGCAGCATCAAACAGGACTCCAACCCACACACAGCATGCCATGCAAGTCCCTGTCTAAAGGAGGGTTTTATTGACTTTCAGTCAGTTGAACTATTAAAGTATTTTCTTACAAGGTGTAACAACTCTATTTAACATTTCTACAGTGAAAACAAAAAGGCTGTTCCGGTAGAAACTTCTTGAAACTCTTGCAGACATAGACAAGGCCACCACTGTTACCCTTGAGCGCTGCCTGCGGGTTCCTCTATTGCAACAAATTGGCTGAGTTATCCTGCTGTCAAGGAATTTGTTCAGTGCAATACAGTCCTTAAGGCCACCATGCGCAAGTAGGTTAGTGCAGCAAACCAGGTTAGCTGTTATGTGGATTACTAACTCCTTGATGACCAGTGGTCCTCCTGTCAGGATCACTGTAGTATCCCAGAATGATTTAGGATTACCGTTGGAATCAGTATCTGATACAGAACACCAAGAACGATTAACATTTTTATATTTAAAGCATGAAAGTTGTAACACATATCACCTGCTAGAAGACGTAACATGGCACAAGCTTAACAGCAATTGAAAGTGATAGCTAGATAGACAGGAGAGCAGACATACATTAAAAATGAAATTAAGTATATCTGTATTGTTTTTCCAAAGTTAATCTAACTCCATGTGTGTGATAGGTGGAGGGTGTCTTTGACTCTCAGCATAACTATTTTGCCAGCTTAAGGGAGATTAGATAAAGATGTCTAAAAGGATTAACCCAAAAAGAGTTGAGAATTTGTAAATATAACAGCCGGGTGCCACCGCACCCACCACCCGGAGACAACCAGTCCTGCAGGTTGCAGTCCAGCCAACTCAGCATTCCTCATCAAAGGTGAAGAGTTCACATGGAAGAAGACTACGGGCCTTCCTCTTGAAGACACCTACAAGACTACCAGTGCGGCAAAAGATAGGAACTTATGCTAATAAGTTCCCCCGAAGTAATTGGAATAACCCTGCCTCTCTCAGAACTAATTGTAAAAACCCAACCCTAAAATGAATATGTGTGTGGCTGATGTAATCCTAAACATATATAAGGGAACAAGGTATCTTCCTTGGGGTGCCTCTGATTTCTGTCAAGTACCCAGCACTGTTCTTTTGCTTTTTTGACTTTGTCCCCACAAATAGAAGAGAGTTGTTTCTTATTATAAGGCTTGGCTGTTTATTACAATAGGCAAAAACATTTTGATTTTTATTGGTGGAGATCAATGAAAGTATCCTGACTTTCAGAGGCAGAAGCTATGAACATTTGCAGACAGAATTGATACATGGGACTGCTCTCAGATGGTATGAGGTTTCCACAGTATTTTTACCACCTAAAAAGAAAAATGACCAAAACAAAAGGCAGAAATGTTGCATTTCTGCAAAGGAAGTGGAGAGGCAGAAAAGGTTAAGGTGAGTGAAAGAAAATGGTGTAAAAATTTATATGTAAATTAATTTTCTCTCTAGTAGTTGCTTTTGATTTTATTTTGTTTTAATCCAAATGAAATGAATTGTCGTTGGGCTTCCTGTTAGAAGAATTAACAATACACTCATACTGCTGAACATACCTTTCTTACAGGTATGTGTTGAAGTGATTTCCAGATTTATTATTTTTTTTTTAATAAAAGAGCTGATAATGAAGCATTAACAATAAGCATGTTTCTGATGTACATGTGTTATCTTTGCCAGTCTCAAGTAATTCCCCTTGAACTCTGTCTGTATTAAAAGAATATAAGCTTCCACATTGTGAATGATGGAAGTATTCTAAATTGACAGAAAACTTCTAAATGATTACTGGATAATATCTGATGTCTGGGGTTCATTTCTACACCTTAAAAAAAGGCAGTTTCATAAACAAAGTCTTAAGAATATTACCTTGAAAGTGTTCTTACTTTCCAATTTCATTCTTCTTCTTTTTTAACTGGTTAAGAGAACTGGGCAAACTGAGCTTATTTTCTGCATTTTTTTTAATCACAAGATCAGTTTGTTAAGGAAGATCCAGATAAATTTAAAATATTAATAATATATTAACTGTATTAACTATGTTAAATAAATAAACATTTAATATTAAAAAACATAGCTCTATATAATCAATATCCTTTGTGATCAACTAACCTCCTAAGAATGCTTAGATATTTATTCTTTAGCAAAAATTGAGATTCCCCTTTGTTTTTAATTCTAGGTTAGTTTTGTCAGCAGCATATTTTATTTTAATGCCTTTGGATAAAAGTTTTCAGTCTACTAATGTTTCAACATAGTGTGACAGAAAAAGGCATGGGAAACACATGTGCCTTGTGTTTTGTTTTTTAAGTATTTATTAATGCATCCCTTTGGTATTCATGTGTATTGTGTAATAGATGAATAATAGTAAAAATATGCTTCTTTAACATTATGATCTACTTAATTACTATAAGCAAAGTCAACTGGGAGAAAAAAATAATCAATTTTAGAGAAAAAAATAAATTACAGCATAACCGCAAATACGTATAATTTGTGGTAGACTCAGCCAGCCAATATTTCTGACTAATTACAAAGGATTCTGGAAATGTCACATTTTGTCTTTAAATGTTTTGATTGAAAAATTTTCTCTAGAAATGTCAATTTCCATTTTTAAATAACTCTATAGTAGAAGGTGGATGGAAGAAATATTTTTCTCTTGACCCATAATGGAAACAGGGGTTTCGTTTTTCTGGATTTTTCCAACACCTTCATATTGTTTCAGAACTTAATTCTCATTTTAGTTTGCTTTTTTTCATCAGTAGATTGGAGGAACCATTAATTTCTCAGCTTTAGAAACATGACATATTCTTAGTTTAATGATATGGGTGTGAGCTTAGTAGATTTTAAAATTACAGCTATTCATTTTTGGAGGACATCCATGTAGAGAATTTTTCTTCATGAGGTAGGAAACAGAGCTTCATCATGGGCTTCTTTTAGTGCCATCTGGTAGAGCCATTGCTCATTTCTGTCTGCATTTGAGGCTGCTTTCTCCTTGCTCGGAAAAAAACTCAGTAACATTTACTATATAGCTTTTTTAATATTAGTGACAGTTTTGTCTCAGCAAAACAAATGAGGTTATCTCAGGATTTGTAGTACAGCCAGTATTTCCTAACATTTTCTATAAGAAATAGATAACAAACGAAGACTGGTTGGTTGTTTAAAGAAAGAGAATGATCAAAATTTAAAGCAGACTACTATACAATGTAGCTAACTTATCCTGCAATAAACCATTAATAAGTACCATCAAAGTGGACCTAGTCATATAGATCCTGGAATAGATACTGCAAATGTTTCACAGCTGTTGGATGGGGCCTCAAAATATATGCAATGCATGCACACACATGCTCATCCCTTATTATTCCATAGATTTTAAGAATCTGTCAAAATAATCTCTCCTCCCATCACAACAGATAAATTACTTTTCATAAGCTTTTAAAAATAAATTTAAAAAAAGATTAATGGAGGCTGTACTTTAGTATTTGCATGATTATTTGATCAATCTTCTTCCAAGAATAAATATTACAGAATATTTTTAAAAAATATTTTAGAGTAAATGAAATGCCAGAAACAATATATTACATTTCATAAGTTTTACCCCCTAAAATGCTGATTTATTGCTGTGATCTCCTATTTGAAGCATGAATGAGAACTATTAAACTCTCATTCTAGAAGGGCTTTTTTATTATTAACATATGCATCCTGACTGAGGAGTCTCACTCTATCATGAAAACATGAATCTTATTTTATCATGCCTTTATTAATTATGTATCTATTGGGATTCAAAGGTGAGTCTGCTGTAGGCTACAACCTTAATTTTTCACTCATGTTGTCATTGGCTACATACTTGGTTCTGGTCACTCTGTCTTCAGTGACCCACCCAGTATTATTAGCCTTTTTCCTCTCTAAATAAAGACTAGTCTGGTTCCCTGAGTGAACATGATCTCTTCCTCCTCCTATCTATTTTGCCTCAATAAAAAAATACATTTTTCATAAAAAGGAGGACAGTCTTTTTTCCTGCCTCATTTTTCAACAGCAGAACCAAGGCATTTCAATTTTTTAAGAAAACAAAAATCCTATTTTTCATATTGACAGCAAAGAGCAGTGATGTATGAACCTGGAAATTGCATGACTTATCCGTGATAATACATGAAGGAACCTCCATATATTTTTAAAGCAAGTCAAAATAATTTGTTTTGACAATCCATTGAAATCCTTGGTTTTTGAGATGTAGTATGTCAGATTTCAATTTCTGAGGTGTGGATTCATCCTTAGAGATCACAATTGTTTTGTAAAATCAGTAAAAAGTTTCACAGTAAGTGATGTAGTTTTAACAGCACTATCCTCTTTAATTTAGTTTGGGTAATGGTTTCCATTCTAAGGTACATGTTTCTACTGCAACTTGCATTTTGTGCTATAACTTTACAGTGCCAATGAATTTATCAAGCGTAAATTGTGAGTCATGTTATTAAGAAAGTGTGCTACCCTGTAAGCAGTCAAAAGAAAAGGGCCTTCAGTTGTTTGCATGTACAAAAACTCTTCACATTTTGTTTTTCATAAATGTGTGGGAAGTAACCATGATTTTATGAATAGCTGTTCAGATAATTGAGGCAGGTGACAGTTAAAGGAAGCAGCAAGGATATCTAAAATAACATGTATTAGTAGGGCAGTCAGAAAACTCATCTGAGATGGCTATAGAGTTGCAGGAAAACAACTATGCATTTTTAAGGAGGTTAATTCAGTAAACATTAGCACCTATTTAATTCTGGATAAAAATAATCTAAATGGCTAGTTACTTCTTTATTCTATCACAACAAAAATATCTGAATTATTAGGGACAGGTGGTTTCTGTGGTGAGCTTTATTATCCAAAACTTTAATCAACAAAGGGATGGGAACCTGGGAAGGGAACTGGTAACTCTATAATAACCTACTTGGAGAGGCAGGAACTGCAGGCCACCTGTTTACTAACTTCCACATATGGCAAATTTATATGCCAAGTACATCATTTTCCAATAATACAGAGCTGGAATTTAATCCAGAGAAAGACATCACCTAAAAACCTTGACAGGTGGGTTGGAGATCCTTATATTCAGTTCACTACAGGCACTGTTACCTTTCCCAAGTAGCTGAAGGATCTAGACAGTGTAGTAGAGATTAGGTGGCTTGTGCTAGTATTTTGACAGATGATTTCTGCTATAGAACTGTTGGAAAAAACTTACCAGATAACCTGTAGTAATAGTTTTGGACAAATTAAACCAAATTTACAGAATTCTGTGCTGCTTTTTTATACTCAGGATATACAGACACAAATGAAATGCAGTCAAACATCATAAATTCACAGGAAGGAAGTGTGCAGTGCATATTTGACATACTGCAGTAAATGCTTTAAGTGGATTGACAAGGATTAACAGAAAAGCCTATGAATAGCAATTGTCTTTCTTAAAATTAGAATCTTATAAATAACTAGTTATTTACAAAGTAGTGTTCTGCATTTGTATCATTTTCCGCTTTATAAGGATAAGGACATTTATAAGATCCTTTGCTTTTCCAGGCACCAAATAATAGAAAATTTTTTCATGAGCTAGGAATGTAAAAGCTTTTTAAAGAGGAAAAAAAAAAAAAAAAACCTCTCCAAAATGGATCAATGTACAGAGAAAAAATCAAAATTGTTTTCAATGCAAAAAAACCCAAACCTTTTTATATAGATAGTGTGATCCTATCCTATGCTGTACAATGTATATTTATACACAAATGCTAAGGTAACACAGAATCATATAATAAAATCACTGGTAGTAAGGGGCCTTAAAGATCATCTAGTTCCAACCTCCCCACCATGAGCAGGAACACCATTCCACTAGACCAGGCCACCCAAAGCCTCATCCAACCTGTCCTTGAACATTTCCAGGGAGGGGGATCCACAACTTCTCTGCGCAACCTGTTCCAGTGTCTCACCACCCTCATAGGAAAGAATTTCTTCCTAATATCTAATCTAAATCTACCCTCTTATAGCCATTATCCCTTATTCTGTCACTAATTTGCCCTTGAAAAAAGTCCCTCTCCAGCCTTCCTGTAGGCCCCTTCAGGTATTGGAAGGCCACTATAAGGTCTCCCTGGAGCCTTCTCTTCTCCAGGTTGAAAAGCCCAAACTCTCTCAGCCTGTCCTTATAGGAGAGGTGCTCCAGTCCTCTGATCATCCTCGTGACCTCCTCTGGACTCACTCCAGTAGTTTCATGTCCTTCTTTTGTTGGGCAGAACTGGACACAGTACTCCAGATCGGGTCTTACGAGAGCAGAGTAGAGGGGCAGAATCACCTTCCTCAACCTGCTGCCTATGCCTCTATTGATGCAGTCCAGGATACCATTGGCCTTCTGGGCCATGAGCGCGCATTGCCAGCTCATATTGAGCTTCTCGTCCACTGGCAACTTCAAGTCCTTTTCCTCAGGGTTGCTCTCAATCCATTCATCGCCCAGCCTGTATTTGTGCTTGGGGTTGCCTTGACCCAGGTGCAGGACCTTGCACTTGGCCTTGTTGAACTTCATAAAATTTGCATGAGCCCACCTCTCAAGCCTGTCAAGAAACCTCTGGATGGCATCCTTTCCCTCCAGTGTGTCAACCAAACCACACAGCTTGATGACATCAGCACACTTGCTGAGGGTGTACTCAATCCCACTGTACATGTCACCAACAAAGATGTTAAACATCACTAATCCCAACACTGATCTCCGAGGGACGCCACTGCCCTGGTTTTTAGCTGAAACAGAGCTGGGTTTCCTTTTCAGTAGCTAGAATTGTGTTGCATTTTGCTTTCAGCCTGGGATTTGCTGTGAGAGAGACACTGATAACATACCAATGTTTACATTTTTGTCACTGGAAATGAAGGACTTTGTGTTCTGTTAGTTCACAAGCACAAGATTTAAGGGGGGTGAAGAATATTTAAATTAATAAACTTAATTGACAGTTAGATATGCTAATGGGGTATTCCATATCATATCATGTCACATCCAGTATATTAGTGAGGGTCTCTTCCTCTTTTAGCTCTCTCTGGCTTTCGCTCGGACTCTCGTTCTTCTGGGATTGCGGTTTAGGTTCGGGATTGTCGCTCCTCTGGGATGATTTTCTGGGAACAGGCCGTGCTTGGTCAGGAGGGGGGTGAGCTATAACACTGGGTGTCATTCACTTGCATATTTTTCTACTGTTACCATTATCAATGCTATTTTATTATTAGTATTATTAAACTGTTCTTATCTCAATCTGCATGCCTCCTTACCCTTGCCCCCCAATCCTTCCCCCTATCCCCTGAAGGTGGGGGGGAAGTGGGTGAAGCTGCAGGGGGGAAGCTGTGTTAGCTGCTAGCCAAGGGCTTACCAAGGGCAAATATTAGCTGTGTTAGCTGCTAGCCAAGGGCTAACCAAGTGAAACTATCACAGCCACTCATCACTAGTCTGCACTTGGACATCGAGCTGTTGACTGCAACTCTTTGAGTGTGACCATACAGCCAATTCCTTATCCACTGAGTGGTCCACCCATTCAGTCCATGTCTCTCCAACTTATAGACAAGGATGCCATGCTGGACAGTGTCAAATGCCTTGTACAAGTCCAGGTAGATGTCACTAGTTGCTCTTCCCCTATGCACCAAAGCTGTAACTCTATTATAGAAGGCTACTAAATTGGTTGGGCATGATTTGCCCTTCGTGAAACCATGTTGGCTGTCACCAATCACCTCCTCATTTCCCATGTGCCTTAGCATAGCTTCCAGGAGTATTTGCTTTGTTTTACTGACCACTGGGATGTGGAGAAGAGCCTGTTGAGCCAAGTCCTTGGGACAAGATCATTGGAGGGTCTTTTTTTTTTGAGTCAGTGGTCCATGGTGGTCGCAAAAGAAGCCCTTCGACTCATTTCAAGACTCAATGGGCATGCACGGCGAGGTGGGTTTTTATGATAATGATTTCTAGGAATTGTATTGAATATGCATGATATTTCTGATGAAATATAATGATTATGAATGATTTTGTATAATATAAACTTTATTCCATGCGCTGACAGGTATGCACGATAGGTGGAGCGGTCCCCCGTGCATCCAGAGCTGCAATAAAGAAGTGCCTGCTTCTTAAGACTACATTGGTGTTAAGAAGTTTATTCCCGATTTTGGTGACACCTTGGCAACTTCATCTGTCAGTTCTCTCAGGACCTGTGGATGCACCTCATCAAGTCCCACGAACTTGTCCACCTTCAGTTTCCTCACATGGTCTCGCACCTGATCTTCTCCTACAGTTAGTGGCTCTTCATTCTCCCAGTCCCTGCCTCTGCCTTCTGTGATTTGTAGGGTGTGACTTAAGCACTTGTTGGTGAAGACTGAGGCAAAGAATTTGTTGAATACTTCAACCTTCTCCATATCCCAGGTAGCCAGGTCTTCTGTTTCCTTCTGGAGGGGGTCTAGTCTTCCTTTTATCCCTAACATACCTATAAAAGCTTTTCTTGTTGGTTTTGACATTCCTGGTTAGATTTAATTCTGTCAGGGCTTTAGCTTTTCTTACCCGAGCCCTGGCTGCTCAAACAATTTCCCTGTATTCCACTCAGTTTACCTGTTTTTGCTTCCACCCTTTGTAGGCTTCCTTTTAGTCTTTGAGTTTGTTCAGGAATTCCTTATTCATCCATGCAGGCCTCCAGGCATTTTTGCCTGACTTCCTCTTTTTTTGGGATCCATTACTCCTGGGCTTGGAGGAGGAGATCCTTGAATGTTAACCAACTTTCTTGGGCCCCTCTTCTCTCCAGGATTTTATCCCATGGAACTCTACCCATCAGGTCCCTGAGGATGTTAAAGTCTGTTCTTCTGAAGTTCAAGGTAATGAGCTTGCTGTGCACCCTCCTTGCTACTCTAAGGAGCTTGAACTCCACCATTTCATGGTCACTGCATTAAAGACTCAAGACTGCCCTTGAGCTTCACATTCACCACCAGCCCCTCCCTGTTGGTGAGAACAAGGTTCAGCATAGTACCTCTCTTCTTCAGCTCCTCGATTACTTCGAGAAGGAAGTTGTCATCAATGCATTCCAGGAACTGCCTGGATTGTTTGTGGCCTGCTGTGTTGTCCTTCCAACAGATATTGGGGTGGCTGAAGTTCCTCATGAGGACCAGGGCCTGTGAACGTGAGACTGTTTCTATCTGTTTATAGAGGACCTCATCTGCTCAGTCTTCCTGGTTAGGTGGCCTGTAGCAGACCCCAACTGTAATGTCGCCTGTCCCTGTGTCCCCTCTCAACCTGACCCATAATCTCTCTGTCCTCATCCATTCCCAGGCGGAGCTCCATGCACTTCAGCTGGTCACTAGCAGAGAGGGCAACACCCCCTCCTCGTCTACCCTGCGTGTTGTTCCTAAAGACCCTGTATCCTTCCATTCCAATACTCCAGTCATAGGACCCATCTCACCATGTCTCTGTGATGCCAGTCAGATCTTAGTCCTGCAGGCATGTGCATGTCTCTAACTCCTCTTGTTTATTTCCCATGCTGCATGGCTTTGTATCGAGACATTTAAGTTGGGCCATTGAAGAATCTGACCTACCAACTGGAGCAGCTGGAATTCCATTATCCTGCTCTTGCTGACCTGAGACACACTTAAATTTACTAATAATATTTAAAAGCTCAGGGAAGTCTCTTTCTGATGGGTGAAACAAACGAAAATAATTGAAAAATAATTAAAAGAAAGTGTTGATTA
Organism: Antrostomus carolinensis; assembly: GCF_000700745.2. Taxonomy (NCBI): domain Eukaryota; kingdom Metazoa; phylum Chordata; class Aves; order Caprimulgiformes; family Caprimulgidae; genus Antrostomus; species Antrostomus carolinensis. The sequence continues at coordinate 11,420 of NW_010321337.1, forward strand.
TGTTCAAGGCATACCTACTAATATCATTATCTATTACAAGACAGCAACAAAATTGCATAAATATGGGATCCTGAATAAAATAACATAGCATAACATAGCATAGCATAGAGCAGAAAAAATAGAAACAAAACAGTCAATATATAGCTCATTAACATGTAAAGTTATTATAATTATTATTTCTCTTTACGGTTGTATATCTTTCATTGTACCACATTTCAAGTAGGGATCTATTCATGGAACACCTGTCACAAGATGTTAAAGGAAACACAAAAGGATCAGATGCCATTATCTATATTGTGTCATCAAATCTTTATGTCTAATCCACTTAATCCACATAATAAAAATATATTAGTTGAGACTTCAATTCTGAGATAATCCAGAATAACACTTTTTAATACACTTAGCAGCCTTAAACAATATGGAGTGTATTGGATGGAAATGAGAATCTTTCCTTCCTGAAGTATCACCTTCAGTTTGAAGCACAGGCTGCTGACAACTTATGCCTTCCTTTCACACCCCTTTTCCTTCCTTTACCCTTACATTTCCTTGTTTATTTTTTTATAAGGAGAAGATTGCTTTCCATAACTAAGTTGGCTTTGAAGTGACCTTTGGGGTAAAGTTTGTTGGCAAGTCGTCGTGCTTAGAATCTGTGGACTACTTCAAACAAACACAAACTTAAACAGATGGCTTACCTCTGGGAATCTGCCATTCTTTTTGCTTTCCTCTGTTCTTAAGAGGCTGAAGAGCTGAAGTCATCATTCATTAGGTCTGGGGGAAGGCAAGGAAAAAGAAACAGTTTCTCTACACTGTTCATAATGTACGCTATCTAGTTAGAGACTCTTTAAATGGGTGACAGAAAGTAGTGCACAAGGGAAGCAAATAACCATCCATCAAATGCAAAGTCAAATTACATTCCTAACTGTTACCAGGAGAACCTACCACCTCTATTTTTC
>NW_010321337.1:12402-13310 GCF_000700745.2 Antrostomus carolinensis
GCATCTTAGAAAGAAAGTAACTTAAATACTTTCAATTCTGATATTAAAGGAGGGCGTTCGTTACCAGAGATTGTACTCTAAAAAGACAAGGAAGAAGATGAGATCAGATCACATATGCTCATCAGAGCATATGACTATATGATGAAAGACACCAATAATTTAGGTGTGAGATAAATTATGATTACAGCAAAGAAGAATTAGCATCTTAGAAAGAAAGTAACTTAAATACTTTCAATTCTGATATTAAAGGAGGGCGTTCGTTACCAGAGATTGTACTCTAAAAAGACAAGGAAGAAGATGAGATCAGATCACATATGCTCATCAGAGCATATGACTATATGATGAAAGACACCAATAATTTAGGTGTGAGATAAATTATGATTACAGCAAAGAAGAATTAGAGTAAATTTTTAGGCTGCTATCTTCCTTAGATTATGGTAAAATATTCTACCTTTTAAAAGCTGACATTCTGATCAAGGTTTTCTCATAAAGGCTATATAAGAGGTGGAAAAAAATGGTGACACCCTAAATTTGTGATATCATCTTTTATGAGATGAATTTACACATGGCTGGAAAAAGACTGGTTTAAGCGTAGCCTCAGGTCAGAGAAACATCAGACATGACAGACTTCAGCAGGGACAATATCTTAACCCTCTGGAAATTTGTTAATTAATAGAATATCAGGGGACATTTGTCCTTTTCTTGCTTGAGTTACCAGCAAGTGAATCCAAATAAAAACAGCCAAGGAGGAATGTTCAACTCTTAAAATCTTTCTTAGACACTTATTCCAATTCATTGTAACAAGTGCTGAAAGAAGGATTTTAATTTCAAAATGCAATTGCATATCAAAACTGAAAGTTTAATTTGTCTGAATGATTCACTTCACAGAATCACAGAATCACAGAATC
>NW_010321338.1:0-671 GCF_000700745.2 Antrostomus carolinensis
ACAGCTCTGAAACTGCAAACAAATGCTACTTGGTCAAAAACAAAGGGAGCTAGTCTTGAAAGCTGGTGCTGGATCTGTTCTCCAAATGCCAACGCATTCATCGACCCATCCACCTTTACGCTGCGGCCCTTGCCTGGCTTGCAAGGAGCCTTGGAATTCAGCACGAACCAAAATGCTCATCAACCCAGCACGGCTCTGAAACTGCCAACAAATGCCGAAAAGTTGTGGGAGGCCAAGGAGTACGTGGAGGCCAAAAAAACCTATGAGGATGAGGAGAAAGTTGAGGACCAAAAGGGTTGGGAGGCTAATAACAAAGTGGAGGCCAAAAAGTCATGGGAGGTCAAGGAGAAAGTAGAGCCTGGAAAGTGTTAGGAGGCCGAAGGAGAAAGTAGATGCCAGAAAGTGTTGGGAGGCCAAGGAGAAAATAAAGGCCAAAAAATATGTGGGAGGCCAAGGAGAACATGGAGGCCAAAAAAGAGTGGGAGGGTGATGAGAAAGTAAATGCCGAAAAGTGGTTGGAGGCCAAGGAGAAAATAGAGGCCGAAAACAGGGTCGGAGGCCAAGAGTAAAGTAGAGGCTTAAAAGTGGTGGGAGGAAAAGGAGAAAGTGGAGGCCGAGAAGGGCTGGGAGCCCAAAGGGGGAAATAGAGGCCGAAAAGGGGTGGGAGGGCC
>NW_010321339.1:0-10734 GCF_000700745.2 Antrostomus carolinensis
AAAAAAAACATTTCATGAGTGCAGAGTCCTTTCTCCAGGGTCAGCTGAGCTATACAAACAGTGTAAGTACACCTCAGTAGGAAAAGTCAGAACTAACATGCTCCAGGGGACAGACCTCAAACAGCTGCACACAGACACGCAGTTCAGGCCTCCCTGCACAACTGGTGCTGGAAATACAGGAAAGCACAGAAACACCTGAATGTCCAGAGGGAATGACACCAGATCTCACAACACTACTGTTAAGCTGAAACTAGTAAGCCTTTCAGGACCAAGACGTTTCCTGCAGAATGAACTCCCAGTACTTTAGGTTCATGGAAAGCTCATTAGGTCTGATCAGCATGGTGTGAATTTATGGAGCTAGTTCAAAATCTGGGCATGCAGCCATGTAAAACTAAAGACAGTGCAGGAACATCTATACAGCTCAGCAGAGGCCAAGATGTAGCAGAATCCAGGCTGGCTGCCTCCATATCAAGTATATTGTGCACTGCACTTCTAACCATGCATGTTACTATCCCCACCATATGATGCACTCCAGAATTCCACTGTCTTGGGTGTCAGCGATTTAGTAGGTGGAATCCAAGTTTCCTTGTCAGTCCAAAACAAACACATTGAAGAAACCTTCCACCAGCCAAAAAATCCTATCTAATTTCAAATTATGAAATACAGAAGACTGGTCCCTTACATTTGTTACTTTATCAAACAGCTCAAGAGAACATGCTCTAGCTTTCCGTATTTGAAAGTTAAAAATCTTGAGTTTTCCAGCGTGATCATTCCCAATACACGGTGCTAAAGCTCCCTCTGCTGTTTGCCTAACCAGTTAAGTTTTATACTTCCATGGGTTCATCACACAAAGATTGATGTGAGACATGCAGATATCAGCCACAATTAAAAAACAATCAGGCAAAGAAGTTCCAGGGAGACAGAAAAAAACCAGCATAGAGTAAAAGAAAAAACTATAAATTTCTTTCAGCACAAACCTGAACCTTCCAATCCAATTAAAAAGTCAAATTCAGAATTAAGGCAAATATTTTAACACATTAATGCCAGTATGATTGATTAAAAATATTTTTAGTATCTTCTTACAAAATACTCTGAAGCACTAATTAATAAAGGTACAAGGCAAAAAAAAAATAGCCATAGCCTTTTCCTTATACACTATTTTAAAGTTATTTATACAATACTACTCTATTCTGCTCAGCATAACCACTCACATTCTTAAAACTCAGCAAATCAGCAGATGCTCTGCAAGAAGGTGGCCACAACATGTATTCAAAATACCTTTTCTATATTAAGTAAAAGTGGATTTTTTGTTTTTAAAAAACTGTACAGTGATCATTTTTTTTAAAGCAGTACAAAAGATGAGTATGCTTCTAATCTGGAAATAAATTTCTGGGCATTTTAGAGTTTTTACACAGGTTTTAATCAAGCCATATGTACTTTCAAGTAAGAGTTATAAGACAATTAATATATAAAAATGAATATTATAGAAGTGATTTTAGGATGAAATACAAATTCTGGAACACCCTCTACCATGCCTAAATTGTTAAAAGTTCTACTCTGCTAAGAGACAATAAAATGAAATTTTAGGATGAAATACAAATTCTGGAATACCCTCTACCATGCCTAAATTGTTAAAAGATAAGTTCTACTCTGCTAAGAGACAATAAAATGATGAAACTGTAGCATGTAAAAGTATGCTTTCTATTTTACTAAAGAACCACAAATGTTTATTTTCAGGTGACCATTTCTTAAACAGTTTGATGGATACTTATGATATTCAGAAATAGTAACTTTTAGATAAAGCTCATACCTGTACCACGGATAAATAAAGTTTTCCAGCACCAACTCAAGCACCTGTGCAGAACAGAGACAACCACATTACAAACCAAACAGTTCACTGTAAATCCTTGTTAGAAGGGTTAAAACACAAACACCTTGCAAAGCTCATAGAACATAAATCATACACCATAAAATAACGTACAAATGTGAACCCTGTGATCCTACTGTGAGATCAATCATTTTGTATAATAATCAGTACTTCGGGTAGATAGCAACCAAGTGATAGCTTCATCAGTGTGAAACGGCTGCCGTTAGCACTACTGACAACGTGAAGAACAGCGCTGGGGCCAGTCAGGCAAACGCTATGAAAAATGTAATCTTACCTCAAACAGCCCTCCCCTCATTTTTCAGATCAGTCCCTGTTCTTTTCTGATGTCGTGTGGAGTCTCCCTCAGGCACAACTACCCATCTTACACTTACAGAATCACAGAATGGTAGGGGTTGGAAGGGACCTCAGGAGATCATCTAGTCCAACCCCCCTGACAAAGCAGGTTCCTTACAACAGGTTGCACAGGAAAGTGTCCAGGTGGGTTCTGAACATCTCCAGAGATGGAGACTCCACAACCTCTCTGGGCAGCCTGTCCCAGGGCTCTGACACCCTCACAGTAAAGAAGTTTTTCCTTAAGATTTTATGGAACTTCCAGTGTTCCAGTTTTTGCCCATTGCCCCTTGGCCTGTTACTTTAGGGCACCACCTAAAAGAGTCCGATCCCATCCATTTGTCCCCAGCACTTCAGATATTTATAGACATTGATAAGATGCCCTCTCAGTCTTCTCCAGGCTGAAGAGTCCCAGCTCTCTCAGCCTCTCCTCATGTGGGAGATGTTCCAGGCCCCTCATCATCTTTGTGGCCTCCGCTGGACTCTCTCCAGAAGATCCCTGTCCCTCTTGAACTGGGGAGCCCAGAACTGGACACAGTATTGCAGATGTGGCCTTACCAGGGCAGAGTAGAGGGGGAGGAGAACCTCCCTTGACCTGCTGGCCACGCTCTTTTTAGTGCACCACAGGATACTGTTGGCCTTCCTGGCCCCAAGGGCACACTGCTGGCTCATGGCCAGCCTGCTGTCCACCAGCACACCCAGGTCCTTTTCCACAAAGCTCCTCTCCAGCAGGTCAGCCCCTAACCTGTACTGGTGCATGTGGTTATTCCTCCCCACGTGAAGGACTCTGCACTTGCTCTTGTTGAACCTCATCAGGTTCCTTTCTGTCCAACTCTCCAGCATGTCCAGGTCTTGCTGAATGGCAGCACAGCCTTCTGGTGTGTCAGCCACTCCTCCCAACTTCATATCATCAGCAAACTCACTGAGGACGGACTTACACACACCTCTATCCCCTTTCATCCAAACCTCCATCACCCTCCAAGTGGGACAGTTGATCCTGTGTGCTCACCAATCACAAAGAAAGCAAAAGAAGAATCCCAAAATGCAATTCCTAGGAAAGCCATTCTCTTTTCTCCACATCCTGCAACACAGCTTTCAACAAAGTCTGCATTATGGTCCAGCCATCTTCTGAATGCCCAACCAGAGCACTTCCCAAAGTCTCTGTCCTACATGTATCTTCATGGCCTTCTCTCCCCTGTTCCTAGCCCCTGCATATCCCATCTACATGCATCTCTGCAGAAGAATCTTTTTCACCCGTTCCCTCAAATTTGCTCCTCACAGGCCAAGCCCATGGTTGCCTTTTCCAGGCCAGAAAACCTGGGTTAATCAGGAAGAACCAGTGGTGTTGCAGCCATGTCACAGGGACACCCTGGTTCAGCTTGGGTTTCAGCGTCACAAGCAGAAAGGGAGGCAGGGGAGGTGACAGTCCCTGCTCAATCAACAGGCTGCCACCACCATAGACACCAGGGGTACTGCTAGCCAGACTGCAGCCTTGGCACCTCTCCTCACACCTACACACGAGTTTCAAGTAACTGTTACAGTCCTTGCACCACGGCCAGCAAAAAGAAAACTTCTGAAGGGAAGGGGAAACATCAGACAATGCCAGGGGAGGGAAGGAAAAAAAAAAGACAAGAGGAAGAAGAAGGAAGGATTAAATTTTCTTGAGATTTCTCCTCCTTCACTATAACCTCAAGATACAACCTGTACTACCTTCTCCTGTTGCATCCTATCCCCCCAGTTCCCCAGTTAGAGTCACTGCTTTAGAGACCAGCTTGTGCTCGGCAGCATCGATGCTCATCAGGGAAGCAAGACAGAAAACACACGTTGCTATGTGAGGCTGCTGTGCCGTGTTGTAGAGAAGGAAACCTTCTGCAGAAGAAGCCACTGTGTTCAAAGAAAAATGTAAAATCTCTTTGAAAGGAAAGCTGAATGTAACAGCTGATATACAAGTGTCATTTATGAGAACAAGTATTACTCTTACAAGATTTGCTGCTGCACTCATTCACACTGTAGGCACTGCAAGAACTCAAGACTTACTAAATTTATACTGTCTTTAGGGCACTACATGCCTCTGCTCTACTCATGATTATAAAAGCACACCACAGCCTTTTTAATTCCTTGCAATTATTCAGACTTGAGCAGCTGATGAATACTCTTTTTCTGTCTTCACTACGAAGAATATCGCCAACTCAAATTTGATAAGATACTCTCTCTTTTGCAATTGTTCCATTTCAGTGGTTTTCCTCTCCTTGTTTTTAATGGTGACAGATAAATTTTGTTCCTCACCCTCCCTCTGAAGGGATGTTTTCCAGTTTGAGATAACTTTAGATGTCTGTGTTTTATGGTCATCAGTGTCTTTTTTCCTACCCCTATGTGCTATAGCAGTAATAGATCTTGAAACTGTAGTATGACCATGTGCTGATGACGGATGAGTAAGCTAAATGTCATCACTGCCCCCTGCAAAAATCTCATATTTCCATTAAAAGCGGGGTGGAAGGGTGTGGGGAGATGATAACAGATGCTTTACTTCCCAGGTCACAAGAGATCAAGAAATCCCAGAGAATCTTCTTTGGAAGTTAATCTTCAGACATCAGGAGGGAGCTCACAACTAGTTCCAGTCAGCAAAACAGACCATTTGCCTTAAGAGCAATAGATCATACTACTCAAAACAATTTCCCTGATGCCTTCTATAGCACTGTCAGTATATAAACAACCAATTTATTCTACAGAAATCTCAGTCTAGCAGGTATTGCAGTGTTATTTTTGTTCATGCAGAGTTTCTAACAAAATAAACCTCCTTCGGCGCTCAAACTGCAGACTCTTTCAAAAAAATTGTCTTTCAAAAGCACAGTACAGAAAAATCTGTACTGTGTATCTATCTGTTAAAGGATTCCTCTTCTTTCTTCCTCTACTTCAGCTGTGCTCCTCCCCATCCAGAGCAGTGATAGCAGACCACCTCCCCGCTCGGAGTGGTAAGTGCACCTGGACAGCCTTCAAGCAGAAGACTGTACTCAAAGGGAGTACAACGCACCCCTCTTGAAGGAGCTTTCTTTATCCACAACTACTACTTTGGAACTGAAAGCCTGTCCATCCAGCATGTGTCACTGCAGTCTCACTTCATCAGCTGCTAACATAACTCGTTGGCACTCTCTCCACCTACAGTCCAGAGGCTTCTAAAGCCGCTAGAAGAATTGTTTCCAACAGTGAGAGATGTCGTTCTCACTGCTAGCTAAGCCAAACGTGCATGGTTCTGAGAATCATCTTCCTGTGGCTACTAAATCAGCAAGACAAGAAGGAAAGATGCAAGACCCAATGACCCGTTCCTCTCTGGATAAGGTCTCCTTGAGATTCATTCCAGGTTTGCAGTAACTGACATCCATTTGAACCATTTCAGAGGTCTGCCAGTGTTTCTCTTGTTATCTCTTGCTTCTACAGCCGTACTGTAAGGGAAGGCTTTATGGTAATGATTCCACAGGACAACATCACGCAGATAATCCCACTAGCCAAAGACCCAGAGGTGCCATGCACAGAGACAGACAACTCAAAATACACCTGATGTCCACATATCGCTGGTCCCAATATTGGAGGTCAAGACAAGTTCTACTAGAACTCAAGTTCTCTATATGGTCTTAACAAAAAATACCTTGATCTCGAACACAGAGGAAGCACATGTACTAAACACATGGCACGGCAGAGGCAGTTATGCATGATGTGCCACTGCACCAACATGTTGTGCTGAAGCTAAGAGAGAGCTAAAGTGTGAAGTCATCCATAATGCAAAATACAAGTACTCAAGGAACAACAGGCGGCTGACTGTCAGTAACTGGAGTTCAAGGCGTACAGTCCATACGGTTTTCCCATGAACCCTACGCACCCCGAGATTGTATCAGTGTGATTCTGTAAGTCAGAAAAAATCCTGTCACATCATCCCCTGCACTTTCATAAAGCACTAGGAAAGCAGGACACATGTACCCACTTCCATTCTAGCAACACCAACAATATTATTCATGCTCAATTTCTCACACTACACACACATGCCAAAAGAGTAGACAGGACACCTCAAAGAATGACAGCTAATGATAAGCAATTTCCTTTTCTGTAAAGTTGTTCTCCAGTTTTAAATACAAATGATGAGTAATTTCATTAAAATCCCACCTATTTTTCTCAAGCATTTCCCAAAACAACTGGCTCTACTATGTCTGAGCAGTTTTGAACTGGAAAGAAATTACACGTGTAAACCCAAATGCAGCAGTTAGAAATATAAGGAGCAGTTGAAGAAAAAAACAAAGAGAAATTATTTTCTAGCATGCAGTGCAACACTGCAAGCTCGTCAGTTTATGGCTGCTGAGACAAGCTTTCTGTGGACTGCCACAGAACAGACCCCAGCTGTCAGGAGGAACTGTAGAGCTGATGAACGATTCAGTAGCAGGTCAGAACTACCAGGCCAAATCAGATTGGAAAGGAGTAAGGATTTGATAAGTAAAACCACAAAGACTATTTGAGAAACCTTAAAAGATGATACAACCAGATGGCCGAGACCACTTCCTGAGGGTAGAACAAGCAATTCCCAGTAAGAAAGCATGCAGGCCACTGTGCTGCTACAAGAGTTCAGGACTGGCAAGAAGCATGTTCAGACAATAAACTGATTTCTTGTCATGTATTCCTTACTTCTAGGAAAAAAAAATAATTCTAGTCCCATAATCAAGTCAAAAACCTTAACATTTAAGAATTAAGGAAAAATTAGTGAGATCAACAGATAGCTTCTTGATCTGCTAAGGCATTTTTTTCATGATGCTGATCCAGCATGGCTGAGTAGCTTTCTGCAGATGTAACTTGCAACCATCCCCCACATGGCAAAAATGAGATTGTAGGAAAATAGCCAAGTTCATTAACTCAATAACAAAATTAAATTGTCCTTTATAGAATCTGTAACACCTGAAATTACGTACAACATAAAACTGACTAACAGAGATCACATCCTAATTCAAAAAGAAAGAAAACACTGGGGAAACATAAAGCACAATGGATTTGTGCAGTTTACAGTTCAACTGTAACAATACACATAAACAAAAAGGGGAGTAAAGTCCAAGCACAGGTTCTTCTTACTGTTCTAAACCACATGCAGCAGCTAGATAACCAAAACAAGGCTGTAAAATACAAGAATTCGCAAAGTGAGACAAACTGTCATCACAATCCAAGAGACAAAAATCCATGCTTGGGAGAAAAACTTTGATTTCTTCTGATCCGAGTGCGTATTAAATTATTCTATAAGCACTTGAAAACACAAGCTTAAAGACTATGCAACTCGTTCAAATGAGAAACATTTGGAAATAAGAACATTGCCAAAATTCTCCAACCTGCAAAGGAAGAACTAGAAAAACTAATCCAGAATAAAACATCCCAGAATTATTCCAAGTATTTGAAGAACCTGCTTTTCAGAAGCAGGCTGCACTCTACACTCCTTTAGAATCTCATTAATCTTAATTCAGTTCTCACTGTATCAGCTTCCTACTAACGTTATGACTAACCCACAAAAGAAAAGAAGAGCAGTTTCTCCTTCCAACCCTAGGCAGGCTATCCAATTCCAGGCACACATTACACGCTGCATCCCCAGAGCAGATGACCGAGAGGAATACAGTGTGGGCAGAACCCTGGTAACCTACAGGAGGGTTGCAACGGGGAACAATGCAATGAGGCTTTTCATTCCACACAGAATCCTATGCAGGTGAAAATGGTGTCTCAAACATTGGTGACTTGTTTGGGTCCATCAAAGATGATTAATTACCCCAGCTCACTGCCCCAGGAAGGCACAGAACTCGGGTCCTGGCACTTGCCTCTAGTTAAGCACTCAAAGAAAAGAAGGGAATGAGAAACACGGCGTAGATACACAAAAGCCACGTCTACACCGCTAAATAAAGCAGGGCCAGGGACATGCCACTGAAGTAAAAAGAAACAGCACAGAAAAGCCCACACCACTTTGGTAAAAGCAGAACTACAGCAACAGCTATCGGACACAAAATGCCTGTGTGCAGTAACACATCCTAAAGATCCATCTTAGAAAATAACTATGCTACCTACTCATATCTCTTATGAATAACATAGTAAAAAGAACTTTTTTTAGCATTAAATTCCCTTTTAAGCTAAACAGGAAATTTTCCAGTTCTTTAGCATTTACCACATCCTCTGGTAACTGTCACAGCTACTCGATACCCAAAATTCTAAAAATATTACACGCACAGAAGCATTTCTTTTACATTCTATTATTAAAACAAGAAGCTTAAAAAAATAAGCCTATTGAAATTATATTCAGCAATATTGTTATTTTAAAAACTTGAGCCCAAACTTATTTTAAAAAAAACAGTAGATTAAATAATTTTAGAACAATAAATGTTTGCTTCTGAAATTGCAGAGGAAGTCAACAAGTTATCTGTGGTTTTTTAAAAACATTCCTCAACTGTCCATCTCTCCCTTTCCTTAAGGTTTCCATTCTTTTTCTGCTCTTGCTGTGGGCCAAGCCCAGGACACCATCATGCACAGCAAACACACACAGCTTTGAATTAATCATGTTGTTAATTGCAACAGACAACAGACAAGAATCTTCTCACTTCCATGACAATTGTTCATCCTCCTACCATAGAACTTCAAAGTTCGAACTCTAAATAAATGGAGATTAAGCTACATATGTGCTTAAAAAAAGCATTTAGGTTCAAAAAAAAAAAAAAAAGGACAAAAGATTATCTATTTAGCTGCCAATATATTTCATCACTTAACAATCAAGGGGGGGAAAAAAACAAACAACAAACCCAAAGAAAAACTGCTCTTCAGATAGGTCTTTTTGAAAAGAAAAGAACAAAACAAAATTCCTGATTTACAGTCTTACTAAAAACAGGTATTTATGCTATTCTTCTTTGAGTAAATCCACTAATAAGTTATTTGGTCAGATCTTGTTACAGTTTTATCCAGCCATTTTAAATAGCCACCATCACATTATCATCTTTATTACAGAAATTTTGTAGCTGGAGCAAATAATCTCTTAACCTCCACTTCAACAAACTAAGCAGGCTGAATCCTTCAGTTTTCAAGAATCAGACATGTTCAATGGTAACTGTTCTTTCCTATAAACTCCCCAATTTATGTAGATGTTCCTTCTGTGTTTTAGGCATGCTACTACAGGGGCACTGACATCTGTGTTAACAAGTAGGCCATCTCGCCTCACTGCTCCTGGCATATATTCCTTTGATTTAACTTCTACAGGAAGAAGTTAACATACATAGGAAGTACATCTGAACTATCCACTGAACCAGAAGTAACAGGTCAAAGAGACTCGCTGAATTTCAAGGTACTAAAGAAATGAAGCAGCAATTACCTCCGAGAGTGACGCATCAACCTTGGAAGGCACTTTCAGATCCAGCCATGGCTGATAGTTTTCCAGAAGCAAAGTAGGTCTGTAGAACAGCATGTAAAAGTCAATATAACAATATTTAATTGAAAGTTTCCTACTGCTATATGCAAAACATAAGAAATAGTAAGATTATCAGTGCCACATATTTAATTTACCTGTGCCTCTTGCATTTGACCTTGCCACATACAGCACAACTGTGACCATGGGGAAACAGCTCCGGCAATTCTAATTGCTAAGAGAAGACATTTGGACAAGTTTATATTCTTCAAAATAATGACTCTCAGTATACTGATACATTCATCAATTTCATTTTAAAGTATAAAATGACAGAGAACTGAACAGCGTAAAGACAGCTGTTCTCCCAGGAGGAAAACAATATAATAAGGCATGGTATGAGAAACAATTGAGCCAAACAGAGAAATTGCTTCCACTAAAGTAAAGTTTGAGGTGATAGATACCCTTTCACATCTCTAGTCATCTCCCCATACACCAGTTGGTCTAATAACAGACCAGTTGGTTTTGCTACAAAACTTGTCTCATTCACAGCCTTCAACTATTTTAACTATAACAATTTTACTCCTATGAAATTCTATATTAAACCACTTTAAGTTAGAAAACATCAATGTCCTTTGGGAATGCTTTTTTTTTTTTTTTCTTTAAAATGCAGTACTGCTTAAAGAAGTTTGACTACAATCGAAAAAGAAGACTTGGCACTGGCTTGCCAAGAGACGAGCATCTTTAGAAGAGAAAAAGCCTCAATAAATGACAACACAACTACATAATTTCTCAGCTACTAGCTAATCAAATGCCAAGAGCAAAAAATGAGTGATGCAGCAAAAAACCCCATGAACACGCCCAACAACCGGCTTTACAGCCACACGTAGATTTGACAGGAGACTGCAGAAACATAAGAAGAATTCAAAGTCTTAATCGCCGTATATCTGCCACCACACACCTGCCAGCTGGTGGGCATGAGCTGCTCTGACGCGCGGTATTTCTGAAGGCAGCTGGAATTACACAAGAATTGGTACCCAGTGTAAATCCTTACCAAATTCAAAGAGAGCACGAGAACGTCAACAGAGGCGTTTACCTTGGGTTTATATTTTATGGTAAA